>NW_028185162.1:0-25318 GCF_003343005.1 Rhea americana
ATATTTTTTTTTAAACAATGAGAAATTTGTTTCATTTGAGAACATGTTGCCGGATACCTCCAAAGTAAAAGTTACTATGAGAACGTATAAATATCTCTTAATCTTTTTATTCCTTTGAGGCTGTATCAGTCCCACCGCACAGCCGTACTGCATCTACACCAAACATGAATCATCGCTTGGGTTCTGCGGCGATTCCTGAAGCAGACCCCAGGCTGCTTCTCCTAGCAGCAACGCGGAACCGCCTCGTGCCTTCGCCAGGAGCAGGAATGTTACTTCAACCGGCTTTCCCCTGCAGGCAACGCGTGAAGTCATGCAACCGGTTACACTCGGATCTGTCTTTACTCCATCGTCTTTCTGAACTACTCAAGTAGGTAAGGTACCTCGTGTTAAATGCCTGCAGATTGGACCGTTCATAGCACCAGCTGTGCCCAAGAAAAACAAAATTTAACTTCAAAGAACCACTGTTTCCAGCACTAATGTTCAAAAGTTGAACCCTCTGCATGTTTTAAAACTCTTTTCACTTGAAACTATCAATACTACCATATTATCGTTCAGACCTGACCTTTCTACGAAGACTCATTAGAGACTTCTAATGGGATCTCTATTCAGCTATAGTCTTCAAGCCAATCGTTCCCTTGTGCCTCAGGATTTGTCTAGTTACTTAGACGCTCCTCCCCAATCAGATTACTCATCAGAATAATCTAAAAGCCACTGGAAGCATGAGGCTTTGTAGAGGCTTTTTACAGGCTTTAGATCAGATCACCATGCTGGCAGCAAAACCTATACGACATATCTGACAGTCTAGACAACGTTTTCTTGTAGGTCTTCCAAGGGTAGAGAGATCCAATAGCTCTTTCTAAAGGGATTTCTTTCTCCCTCCTCCCAGGGAGAGGCTTACTGCTTGTGTAGGCTGCACAAAATATTTTGCTAAGGCAACTTGCCCTTGCCAGACGAGACCTCAGTGTTTAATCATAATACACAATCATCCACGATACATATGGGCTGCTACTACATTTCGTAATTGCATGCAAAACAGAGAACCTGGCAACCGCAACATTTGTAATTATTTTGCCTTTTCCCTGCAATGTCCCTGCTTCTCTCTTACATGTCACATTTTTACCTCCAAGCAAAAGCACTAAGTACATTTAATACTGGCAATTCCCCAGGATTTTTTTTTAATAAATCAGATTTTCTGCTGTTATAGCCCATTTCTCTCATCCCCTCCCTCTGGCAGCAGCAACTGCAAGCGGAAAGCCAAGACACCAGAGCAGGTTTCCTGCGGCAAAGCTCGGTCCCAGCCACGGTTCTAGCAGCACGTACCTGCTCAACAGCGCCCGTGCTCAGCGCCTCTGAGAGTTTTCCTTCCCTCTGGGGTGACAGCTTTGAGCAACAACCCTCTTACCACGCTCATCAAAACCCCAAAAGCTTTCTGCTACAGCCACTGTAATCTAATCAACAACTCAAAGATACAGGCTCTCAGCAAACAACCATATCTACGTATCAGTCTCCCCAAGGTGCAGCAGCTTCCTGCCAACTGTTTTTCTCTCTTTACCTTCTACTGAGAAATCCTGAGAATTTTGCTTTCACCATGGGGATGTTTCTACCTTTCCCTTCTCTCACTGGTCAAACTCCAGTTTCCTATAACGAACTACAAGGATAGAAGGAAAATAAAACAGCTGGATTGGGGAACTTAGCTCTGTTCCTTCTCTGCCTCTCTAGAGGAGCTCAATAGCATTGATCTTTCTGCAACCATGGATGATTAGCACCTCCACGAACCCTCAAAATTTCTGTACTAGGGAAAGATGTTCTCCCGTTTTGGATTTCCTGCAATGCTCGCTGCTAAATCACGGCCTGGAGGCTTGCCCCAGACCGGGGGGGAAGCAAAGCAAAGCAAAAGTCAATCATCCGGAAAGCAGGGCACAGCAGAAACTACGCCTCGTCCCTCAGACTAACACAGGGGCACAGAGCATCTGCAAGAGGCACCGCTGGCTGAGCTGAGACCCAGACAGAAGCTACCAGCCAACACGGGATGTTGGCTTTTGCCAAGCCTGTTGCATTTGTTTCTCACTAGAGACAGTGGGAGAGAAACTTCCCAGTTTGCCAATCCTGACAATATCTGCTGCTTTTCTCAAACCATCTACACTTGAAGATTTGGGAACAAAGCTAAGAAAAGGAATGCCACAATTTGCAACATCTCCCACAGTAAACAATCCCAGGATTTCAACTTTTCAAAAACACAAGCAAAAAAAAAAAAAAAAGACTCATTTATATAACCATTGTACATTAAGCCTGGGTTGAAGAGAACGAGTGCAAGCCCTAACTTGTATTTCTCATCAAAGAGAAGCTGAAACATGATGTCCAGTACTCACAGGCCCACCAAAAGAAACTCCACACACTGTTTGGGATCCAGGGAGAAGGACGTCAGGCATTTCGCTGATGGCTCCCATCTCACAAGGCTGAGGGAGAAGCAGTGGGCACTACCCATCACGTACAGCCCCCGCTCCGGGCACAGATCACCAAGCCACTCAGTAACATACTCCTAAGCCACCACATCATCTTCACCCGGGAGCCAGGGCAGCTCACTTTATGCCATACTGAATGCTTTTCGTTATTCTTGATTTTCAAGTGATTTTATAAAATTTTATCTAAGAACCAAACTTCTAGTGGGAAATAATGCCTCCCTTCCCATAGTAAGGTATATGACTATGTGTATATGATCATGAGACGATAAGGAAAATACTAAGACCAAACTTCCAAAATTTTACTCCTTTGTGTGTGTGCACGCACATTTATGTTTATTATCACTTATGTATATGTTCCTGACATCATTTTATTTCTTCCCTACACTAGATTAACCAAATATTTCCTAAAGATTAAAAAGGAGGCTAAATCACATACCATGCCAGGTGACTAATAGCACAGTTGGACCAAAATTTAAACATGCACATCTGAATCAGCATTTTGACTTGCCAGTCAAGCTAACCTTAATTAGTGTGCAACAAACAGCATATTTTATGCTACAGGGATTCAGAACAGTAGAGACCCATACTGCGTCTCAAGTTGATAAGTAATATTATTTATCTTAGAAAACGAGCATTTTACTCTATTTAATACCAGAGGAGCTCACRCAGTTTTTAATTAATTTACTGTTTTGGCTTTTTTAACAGCAAGCAAACAAATGGAGCAATATAAAAACAACAGTAAAGRAGCTAACGTGGGGGTATATAATGTAACCATAGAAGGAGCATTTTTGAAGCACTCACAAAGTTCCAGCCACGTGATTCCCATTAACTGTAATGAGCACTGGACAGAAATTCACACATGTTGCTTTGAAGATTTATACTAAAGTGGCTTCTCATCTTTGTTAGCACTAAAGGAATAATGATAGTACACAATATAAAAAAAGAAATCTTTCAATTTGCCCCCTGCAATTTTCTTCATTATCCCCAGTATTCTCCGGTAGCCAGTCAGACTAGAGACGCAGAATCTTCCCCGTTGTACAGATGCTTAAAACCATCGGCTGGCAGAACAGTCAACGCCTGCAGAGCGGCACCAAAACGCTCCTTCGCTTCGAGCTCCGGCCTGGCTACTCGCGCTCTGGAGCCCGAACAAGACGTGCACAGGGGGAGAGCGCTGCTGCTGCAGAAGCCGATCCGTGTTGCCTTGCCAAACGTTTAATTGCTATGCAGGTACATTAGGCTTGATCTTGTGCTGCTTTGAAGTAAAGATATCAGCTTCAATTAATCCCAAGCTGACCTACAGTTACGAGCTTTAGGGGAAAAAACATAAAATAAAAAAGAAAATGCAGAAAATGGCACAGGAGCAACGTGAGCTGCTCGTCTCTTCTCCCCCTGCCTTTTCGTTCTGTGGGTGCTAGGGTGGGATTTAGTATTCAGGGAAGGTGCCAGAGAGACCCCACTGCAAATAAAGCCTCCTCCGCACCGCAGCGAAGGGAAGAGCCTCGAGCTGCCACGGCAGAACTCCCCCCTCGTAGTCACGAGCCTCGTGCGGTTCTCTGCTGGCCTGGAGCTTCAGGTAGTTCAAGGTGTCAGGCATATCACAAACACCCTAAGACTGGTGCAAACGATCCCACACAGAGCAGCTTTAAGTCAGGAAGATGAACCCTAGGGATCCAAAACTGCAAGCTTCTGCTGCTTCAGGTGAAGGACTTTCCAAACACGTAAGGAGAAAGCAATGTCACACGAGCCAGCTGCCACCATGAGCCGGCGCTGGCAACAGCCCCACCAGCATCTACCTGCGCCACCCCTTCTTCTAGCTCCCAGGCCTGTCCGTAAGCACCTGCCGTTTTCCTCCCAGGCAGTTCAGTGCTTCTGAAATCATTCATTTCACAGTTACAGGGTTTTATAGAAACATCAACGCTGTTAATACCCAGCCATTCAAGCAAAGGAATCTATACACTAGCCAGCGTGACTAACACGAGGAAAGTCCGAATCCATCAGAAATCGAGGCCGCAAACAACATCCTGTATCAAATTGGGTCAAAAATCAAAACCTCAAGTATGTGCTCTCCAACAACGTGCAAATGTTGCATCTTTCAAAGACAAGTGAAAAAAAAAAAAAAAAGAAAGAAAAAGAAAAGAAAAACTCACCCCAAAACACTAGAGAGAAACAACTCAATTGCCTTTCGCTATTGCTATGTGCATAGTTCAAGCTACTGGTTCTGCCGCACCGTGCAGCAGTTCCTGCACTGGAGAGCAGGTTCAGAGCACAGCAGGCGCTCTGTGCACCAGGATGGCACCTCCAGCAGAGCGGGTTTTGTAACAGCAGCAGTAAAATTGAATGTGCCTGAGGCTGCCCCTCGCTGTACTCTGACCCCGGGAAGGCAGAAGAGACGGTTCTCSCACACCTCCTGCGAGAAACACCGACCACACGTGCTGAGCTACCCCAGCCAGCAGCGAGAATTATCGCCTCCTTAAGGGTTTGGGTTTTTTTTTAAGCTTGTTTGCCTATATGCATTATCCCTAGTCAGGGTTTTTCAATGTGCTTTTTTTTCCCCAGCTTTTAATATGATGACATTTTTGTTTTATTCCTTTTGACACATCAGAAGTAAATGCTACTGAACCAGACTCGTATTTCATAGTTTCTTCCAAATCAAAGGACTACTGAACTACTTAGAGTTATCTCTATGTCAGCACATTCCCTTGAGGGCAATATTGTCTTTTCTCTTGTCAGTTAATTTGTTCATTGCAACATAAGTTTATTGAAAGCACTCCGAGTCTTAATTAGTGCTCTTCAGTTGCTGTTTCCCATAGCTGTTGTGTCTCACTAGCAAACGTTTTGGAGCAGAATTAAGAAGAAATTCATTATAGCCATGGTTTAAACATGAAATATTATGAGTATCTGCAACAACATACTTGTACCTAACCTCAGATCTTGAAATTAAAATACTTACACTTGGAAAAAAAAAATCATCCTTACGGTTGTACACACATTGGCGCACCTGTTCTTAAAAAGACACCACAAGCCAGACATGCTTCAATTTATAAATACAAAGAGGAGTCTCTTCTGGCATCACTGAGATCTGATAATTGTCTGTTTGGGCAGTTCTAACAGACAGTTCCCTAAAAAACGCACATCAAAAATGGACATTGCCACTGGTACGCCCATCAAACTTGTCCAAAATTTCTGTTCTGAACACACCTAAACGCTACAAACCTTTTTCAAAAACCAGTACAAACCTATCTCTACCAATTTAAATGCTCTTGGTCTTACACCACTGTCATCTGCAGTCTCTAAGAGCTCTCCCCATTCTTCAACATTGCCTCTTGATGTATTCACAACCAGTAATCCTATCCCATCCCCAGTCTCCACTCTGCAAGGCTTTAGTTACTTCCAAATTACAAGTCTTAACCTTAAAATTGAAATTCTTATTACTAGCCCCTAATTACACACTTGAATTTATACTAATAGATCTCAGTCTATCATTTCAATCCCTGAGATCATCTTCCTCCTACAGTATGATATTCTGTTCTTTTGCCCTAATTGATAAAACTCCCCAAAACCACRGTATCATTAAATAGCATTAGTATACTCCTAATTTACTCCTATTTTAATTAAAGTTAGCCACAGGTTGTTTTGGGGGGCAATCCAGTTTAATCTTCCCCCAGCCCAATATTTCCCTAGCATCAAAAAATGGGGTTGTTTTTACCTAGTTCCTTATAGCAATCTCTGGCTTAACTAATAATTTCCCATATGGCTCTGTAGCTAATGCCTTGTTGAAATCCAAACAGATGAGATCTTAGAGACTCCAAAATCCCTTCATGGCTTTGAAAACAACCCCAGCAAGACCTTGTGGTTAATGCTATTTTGTTTATTTTGATTATGTGCTTTGTTGCATATTAGAAGAAAGCAGTCTTTCATGTTTCTCTGCTCTTGTGATACAATGGAGAGGTCTSYCYKRARGSMWYYKGGGKYYKSMRGTGAGGAGCCCAGGCACAGGCTGGAGGTAAAGTACTGTTTTCCACAGTGAAAGTCATTCCCCTTTCAGACATCTTGGTAAAAAGCTTCAAAGTTTCAATGACAGACAGRGTTTTAGAGGAACAGAGCAATTTTTAATCCCCCAAAATACAACAGATTGGTAGACTGGCCATGACTGTTACCCACTCTCTCCAATCCCTGCAGTTGCAGTACCCCGTGAAGCTGCAAGCACAAAGCCTCTCCTGGATGAAGAAACATGATGCAGCCTCAGAGAGCTGGATCACTTGACCCTGCCTGTTCCCTCCACCTCACACACACTGACTTCCCAAATACCTGCACCACAGAAGAGAAATATCCACTGATTTCCAGATCATACAAAACACTGGTCTACCTCGCTTAACTCAGGACAGTCAAGCTAGGGTAGAAGGGCACAGGCCTGGCACCATCGCCTGGTCAAATTTACTGTATAAGAGCACAGTACGATGGGGTATTTCCCRGGTTACCTGCCTCCCCGGCAAGTGACCCCCGTACTAGTTCGCATCACATGAAGCAGCAATGCTGCCATATCTGCGCTGGCCTAAAGCCGTAAGCCAGACACTCCACGAAGAAAGGTGGGAAAAAAGGGACAAGCTTTGGGGCTACGATTCTGCGGTATAGGAACTCATACCATCTACATCAGTTGGTATTAAATGTATGATTTCTCCTTCAGAACCTTGTCTTTATGCATCACTCCCACGCAACAGTCGAAGTTGAAAACATGGTGAAGGATCAGCCTATGGCAAGAACTACGCAACAAAAAATGAGAAGGCATAGCAAGTAGGTTCGCAAGCAATTCTGAAAGAAATCTAAATTAAAAACATGTAAGACATGCCAAAAAAAGAAGATGAAATAGATATTTTTCAAATGGTTCTACATTTCAATATTTTCAAATAATTGTATGAAAATGACGTGAACAAAGTTAGGTACCAAAGGACCTGTTATACACGCAGTTCCCCTGACTGTGTCTTGTTTAACAGCAGAATAAACCTGTATATTAGAAGAGAGCATGCCAGCTTTACACACCCTCTTTGCATTTTCTTAATTAAAGAACTATGAAAGCAGAATCTCAGTTATGTGGCTTAGTTTACAAGACATTATTTCCTGAGACTTGTGAAGTATTTTACATGTATGGTTATGCTACTCCCATTAATTTTAATATGTTGCTGAGGAAATGTGTAGTTTACCAATCACATCATCATCAAAATCCTTCTTTCCCCAAGCACAAATTTAGTAAATCATACCTGTAATTTAATTCTTAATCAAGAGGCCCTTGAGTCTGATTCCCAAGAYCCAGTTTATGGATTTTGATATGCATGGTATGAAAATGAAGCAGAAATTCTAGACTTTYATCAGCTCTGGGTTCTTGCCCCCATTTCTTGTCTTTCGAAAATTATGAATCTAAAAGAAAGAATTGGCTGACATTCATTTGTCAATTATTTCAGAAATTCACTTAAAATAGAAAATGCTGGATACAATATGGAAGCAAACAGCACAAATGGTTCCAAAGCCTGAGCAGGCTTCTGGGTTCTGATGCTCTGTGCCCAGAATCCAAAACAGGATTCTGAAGCCAAGTGGGTTTTGCTTGTTCTCCCACGAGAGAACAAGGAGCGATTGTTATGCCCGGACAAAATAACTGTGGTAGGTTTATTTGCCAAAAACACACCCACACAATTGTCTTTTTAAAAATCAAAAGTTATCTGCAAATTTAGGCTGCAGTTCTATTTCAGCTATTCCAACTTTYGAAAAGATCATCACAGGAATATTTTCTTTACTTGTTTATCTTGCATTGAAAATAAATAACGTGCATTTGCTCAAACTTATGAGGATAAGGTGGGAAATCAGCTGAAAATAAACCAAATTTGTTTCCCCATAGGTTTCAACAAAACAAAGCCTACCTTAAAATTTTGAGGGGTAGAAATAAAACAGTCCGCATTTCACTGCTGCAATTCCCCCATCTTTGTATCAGTGGTAATAGCAGTTCACCCTCTGCTCACGCAAACAGGCACAGCTGAAGCCAAGAGAGCGATGGCAGCTGGCACGGCAGGGACTCRGTCCCACCTTGTGCTCACCCCACCACTTTGGGAGTCAGTAGAAGAGCACTAGCAGTCTTACTTCTGCTGGATCGGGCCTCAGGATTAGTGGAAAGTAGTTAGGATTCACTGTATACATCTCTCCTGGTATCTGTAAAGGCTCAGGCTCAGCTTTAAGATCTATTTACTCACAGAAAGCACTTTCTATCCAGAATTGGCCTCCTCAATCTACTGCAACAGGTGGAGAAGCACATGCAGCACTGATCCCTAGGAAGGGTGTCAAAAGGAGTTCCTGCTAAGTCCTATTTGATGAAACAGCTTGGTGCAAGAAAAAAAATATTTCATAGAAAGCTCTGGCATTAACACAAAGTGAAACAAAAGGAAGTTGAACTGATACTACAGTTCAAAAATCAAAATCCTGACAATATTTATATGGAGAACTTCAAGTTTTGCTAATAATCCAGGAAGATGAACAATCAGCATGGTAATGAAACTTGTTTCCATTACTTGAAGACAAAAAAAAAATCTAAAGCAATAAGCACTGAAATGTATGGGGTTTGTATATATAAAATATCAAGTTTATGTATGTGACAGCACAACACTGCAAGCACATTTATCTCAGCTTAAAAAAGAAAAAACAYTGCTACAAATCTAGGTTGGGATTTCTTTTATTAGGAACACAGGCCTTTGCATAACTAAGGATGAAACCTTTTTAAGCTTAATGTTTTCTTAATTTGAAGATGATGCACCAAAATAGAGTTTATAACGAAGTAAATAAGAAGGGCAAGTTGTCTCAGTGAGCAACTCACCTTGCACAAAGGTTTTCAATAAATAAAGATAAAACATTCTGCTTTCCAAACTGACACAGGTGTTGGAAGTGGTTCCACATAAATAACCTTTCCAAGTGGCAACATGAATAAAAGTCTAATCACTACCCCAGCTGTGCTGAGTACAGAGTGAACATTTAAATGCAATCAATAATCTCAAGGTGGAGAGATGATGGCTACACAGCAAGGCTCAGTGGGATATAGATTTCAGGTTACAAGTCAGCAAAGATGTAATAACTCACCACAGCTGCAACATATCCCTTAGAGGCCCACTTGCAAGCTCATTCACCACCCAGCAATATTCTCAGGAGCAGATCAAAACCACTGAAGGATGATTCTCTGCATGRCTGTGCTTTGTATGTGCCATAGGACAGAGTGCAGGAAATACAGTCACTAGAGTCCAAGTCACATGGACTCCTAGAGGCAAGAGCCTTATAAATACGAGCAAGYGAAGAGATGCATCACAACACTGACTTCAGGATCTGAGCCTGGGTAACTCAACCACTGCAACAGTGATTTCTACCRTTCTCACTAAAGAATCACCTTCATTAACCAGCAAGTGAACTAACCTGATGAGTCAACACACCATCAACAAGCAGCACTTGACCAGGACCTGAYGCAAACCTTGTACCTGAAATTCAGCCAGCATCTGAAGCTTTGCAAAGTGCTGTTTTGGCATATTTGATTTCACATGTTAGTGTTCTTCCTGGTGATACAGCTATCAAATCTCAAAAATATTTGCCCAAAATTGTGAAAAACTTCCACAGCTTTGCAGACGTGACAGTTCTTACTGCACAGGTAGCGAATTCTTACCCCCAGAGGGCTGGCCATCTCCTCCAGGACGAAGAGTCCCAGAGAACTATACAAACAGTCCKTCTGACTGAGTACATGTGAGCACAATGGATATTCAGCAACACATCTCTGCTTCCATGGGGGCTGGGGGGAGAAGAGAAGAAAAATTACTGCATTTTACCGTAAAGTCTCTCTGGAGTCTAGACAGCGCTGGAGTTTTGTCTGGTTTGCCCAGCATYGGTAGCAATGTTAACTGAGTTCCAACTGCAGGACTAAATTCTTTCAGCTCAGCACACCTGCATCTTTGGCTTTCCATTTGCTCCCCAGGCCACATTTTCTGCAGCTGCTGCTGCTGACTCAGAGCTGTTTTAGACTCCATTCCTGCAGAGCCCATTCCCTGCAGCTTTGACCAAAGTATCTGCCCAGGCACAGATCCAAAGACCTCCATCACTCTTCATGTGCTAGTAAGTACACTTTCATAGATGCGGTAAGCCCTGCCAGGCAGTAAACCACTGTTCGTATCTGGAGCACAGACCTCTGTTCCCTGGATCCCTTCCGATAATCTTTTTCTCCCCAAGATAAGCAGAACTGGTGGGCACCATTTAAATTAAACAGAGTACATCAGTTAATGTTTCTGTACTAGCAAGCAAGAATGAAAATTAGAGGATGTTCATAAGAAGCCCCACACAAGGGGCAAACATTAACAGACAGAGAAACCACACAAAAAATAAYAGGGAGCCAGGACTAATAATAAGGTAAAAAGACGACCTTCATTCTCTTGAAGCTTCACTGTACATGTGAATTTGTACTGATTTTTGTAACCTCCTTACGTTTATGAACTTAAACTAACACTAAATAAAGCACTTGCATATATGAGACAATAAAACAGTTTACAGTATGTTTCTTCTGAACTGCAGTAATAGTTCACTTCATAAACTACACAGATTTTAAGATTTTCCTCTTGTGATTGAAGATAGCAGTCGTGATGTCAGCATTATCCAGATCATCTCAAGCAAACAGAGTGAAAGTAGCAACCAATACCGGAGCTGTAATAAAACGCATAGGTACCTTCAGCAATTCAGAAGCGTTCCAACAGCACATTTTCCACCAGAAAAATGCTAATTTTTCAAGACCATCAGAATATCTTTGCTGATTAATTTGACCAAAATTCTGTTGAAAACAAGGCAGCTTTCCATTGGAAAATTACTTCATTTCCTCATAGCTCCTCTGCAATCATCCCAGCAGGCCGACGGAAACCTAGGGAGAAARTATCTCCAACTCCAAAGCTCCCAGACTACCAAATTCATATGCCAGGCTTGCAAGGCTCCCAGTCTGCTTGRTCAATTGCCAGGCAAATTGCCTCAAATTTACAGTAACCTCATTGCTTCTAAAGTCTCCAGCTCTTCCAAGCCTTTCAGCAGTAGGCAAGCCTGACTAGGACATCCAGCCTTCTGGTTTTTAAGCACTCCAGGAATTTGGTGAAAAACTGGATACATTTAAAACAACCCATGTTCTTCTAAAAGGAAGTTTCAACATYCCCACTGAGCAGGAAATTTCAGTTTTGTGCTTTCACACCATTTGGAACAAGAAACTTAACATTTAAACATCTGAAGAATATTTTCCAACTAGCTCTTCTGGAGCTGGCCTCTGGACACCGTCTGTAGATTTGCATCCCTTTTACATCTGCCACTGTTCAAAGAAACAGTGMTATCTGCTCTCTAGAATGCAAAAAGGGGCTACGCTGTTCTAKTTTTTTATTCAGAAGGCAACAAGATACACATACAGAAGAAAGTCAAARCTGCAGTCTCTGCTGGCTTATTCCAAAATAGCTGAGCACTTACTAGATTAGGAACCGGTCATTTTGTAGCAAGTCTCATGGTCATTATGCATCAGAACACAAACGCRTGTGCCCGTTCCTATGGATTGCGTAGCAGGCATGCAAACACAGCGATCAGCAGCATCTTTAGGAGCACTGCCAAAATGCATCTATTGGACAGTAGCCGCAAGCCTCTTCCATTCCAAACAAAAATTAAGTCAACAGAGGTAAGAGTTTTAACATCCTGGAATAAACAAAGTTGCTTTGTTTTTCCACAAGATCTCCCCAAAACCTCAGTACCTAAGTTTGAACTGGCACAGAGTATAGTATGTATTCCCACAGCTGAGAACATTCCCAACAAATGACGGATTCTCTGAGCACAAATCATAGCCACAGAAAAATGCCCTGAACCAATCTTCTTTCACGTGCAAGTTTTTGTCTTGCTTCATTTCAGACAATTGGGATTTCTGCATGAAAAGCACAGTCAGCCACTTTTCTTCCTGAAAAGAAAAAGATGCACTAAACTTAACAACTTATTTGCTGCACTTCAATGATATGGGGTGTTATCATGGAAAGTAAGTTTTATGGAAAATTTAACTGATTGGAATTCATCCATCTCCTATTGTATCAATATTTTGAAGATATTTGTAATTAATTTCACACAAGCATAGCAATGCAGGGAGTTCAGCCCTGGAACATGCCTAACTGCAAAACGCAGATCTACAGATTACCACGAAACAAGTCAGCTCYTGAGCTAGAAGTCATAGGACAGCATCAGCATGGTGTCCCACCTGGGCTGATTAGCAGTGGTCATCCCACTAGTGCTGCTTCAAGGTATCCCTGTGCTAGTACTGAACACTTSGGTGCAAACAAACGTTTATGTCCACAGCCTAATGATTTTTGCTATGCCTTACTGTAAGGGCTGRCCTGGAAAACACACAGCGCTGGAACTCAAGAGATAGAGACAAGTTTACACCCCTTGCACTGACCGTCTACGGTTCATTTAACCATAGGAAGGATTTATCCTGGACCTAGCAAAAGTGCACAGGACATCCGAGTTTGAGACCTAACCTGAACACTATCCTTCAGCRTAGTTATCTTTCTTTGTGTTAACTCTAATTTTACATATTTTCTCCTAATCTGTGCTTATAAAGGAATCTATTTATTAAATGCTGCTTCATTTAAATCATATCCCAATTTCTGTTCCTAGGCGACTACCAGACAGATATTACATACCTGCAATATCAACATTACATACAAATTCACCATCTTTCCAGTCCCCAACCATTCTCTTGACTTATAAGGACATGAATTAATCAGTGTTTGAGCAATACTCCGGTAGTGGGTCAACAGAAGTGCAAAGACTGAGAAGAGCTTTCAAAAGTGAAATTCTCAMAAACTCGCAGCATTTAATACACATCGCACAACAGGAGCTGTTCAAATGTCTCTTCTAGTTCTGTGGTCTAGATCTACCAGTTGAAAAACACTTCCTATACATAAAATATTTTTTAAAATGATTAATACCTATAATCAACTCAATAATACCAYTTACCTTTCTTTGTGAAATCCTAGGGAAACATTTTATACCATATGTTGTCTGCCACTGCAACACAGACAGCTAAGAGTGGAGGCCTCTTGTAGGCCTCCTTCATGAGCTCTGCACTTTATGATGCCCAGATTCAAAGTTGAGCTTCCAGTTCAGTTTGTCCCATAAAGTCTAGCTTGGCAAAAGGAAAATTAGCTCAAGGGAGGCTTTTAGCTTTGATGAGGAGCTCCTGCTGTCKCTCCTGAGCACGTCATTCGCAGTCCCTGAGCCCTGTAAGCAGAGCTCCACCTCCCATATCTTCTATTGGTTCTGAATCTCCCTAAAAATCTTTTTCCAAAGAACTCTCTGGCACTATGTGTTTAAAATTTATCATTTCTCACCAGAGATAGAAATGAGGGCAAGCATTAATAGTCTTGAGAATTTCATCTGCATCAYCAAGATGCTAAATATATAGATATACATGGGAAGGCAGATCAGCGAGTGTTGGGGTGTTTTACCAGGAAAAGGAGTCCTGAGGTCTTAGGGGTTCCCTCCATTCACCCTGCTGTGAAGCAGTCTGCTGCTCAGGCAAGGAAGGAGTTGCTACAAAACCGCAGAGCCTGTGCTTTTATCTTTGACCTGGTCACAGTTGGATTCAATGCTACCAAGTGACACTTTTGAATAAATCAGTTCCCCTGTATCCTGCCTCAGAGCATTCACATAGATACCCAAGCACAGTTTAGATAGAGCACCAGGAATTYATGCTCTCCTTGGTATCTTCTATATGTAGATGAACCTACAGAGCAAAATCACCACAAATGACTCAAACCACTGACAAAATACCAGAGCAACACACTGTTTACTTAAAGCATGAGGCCCTTTTCTTCCTTGCCTGAAAATCCCACATCCTTTACTCATAAACTGCATGGACTACTACTTCTGAGATAATCAAGGGAAAAAAAATAGCTTCCCCATTGGTTTAATATCTGAATACAGCTTGTAATTAACTAAAATKGATAAAATAATGGAGTTGATTGAGTTAATCTGATTACCCTGTGCTCCRGCTGATGAATACAAGCTATTTAAAAAAATTAAAAAGCTATCACACTATTGAAAATAGTTTTGAATAATAATCTCTTGATACATTGTTTCTATGTTTAAAGGGCAACCGGTAGAAGCTAAAATAGACTGCCAGAAAATTCAGTAACTGAAGATAAGGGTCAATTTCTCTAATATTATTGTCTAATTAGAGAATTCTGCTGTAGCTGAAATCTGTTTAAGTGAGCAYCATCAATATATTGCAAAGAATGATTAAGAACACATTAGAGCAGGCCAAGAATCCTTATGAGTAGACAATTACAGAAATCGTGTGATTTACCACCTTCACCTCTTTTATTGTATTTTCTGCTCTGTCAACAAAAACAGTGGCAAGCACTGAAACCTTAATAAAACCCCTCCCTACTTTTTCTTTTTCAACTGTTGCTGAAAAGTAGGTGGCTACCAAAAATCAACAGCCTTGCAAGACAGCATATAACAGCTCGCTAAAGAAGGGTGAGAATGTACAAATATTAGTGCACTTTATAAAATTAGTGACAGGTGCTGGAAAACTGCTAAAACACCCTAAAAAGGATGTTCTGCTGTAGTTTATGGACAGCCAGTCTCTACCAAGGTCTAAGGTTGACTTCTCAAAACCAGTCACGTACTTGCACGTTTTTGAACACAAAAGTGTCCAAGGTTCAAACAATACCTTTTTCCGAGGGCCCTTATCTGGTTATTGAGCACTGTGACAATCCCCCTGAATAAAGCAAAACACAGTTATCTCTAGGAAATTCTTGAATTAAAGACTGCTGCCCAGAGCGCTGGGTAACTACGTTTGTTTAGAACAAAGAGCAACCGCCCCAGCAACAGCAGCCGAGCAGGAAGGAAGGAGGTTCAAAAGCAGCCAGAAAACTATATGAAAACCGATATAATAAATATAATAATATAATAAACCCCATAGGAAAAAGTTATCGAAAGATCAGCTTCTGTGGTGCGTGAGGGTAGACTTTTATATCTCTGTAATTACATTACTTTCAACATCAATGGAAAGCAGCACGGGATTTGTAAAATCTTAACAATCCTGCAACAGTAAGAAACTGTTTTCCATGATCAAATCACAACCGCAACATTTCATCTTGAGATGGAAGTACAACCTCATATGTCATTGTTATTTGGCAAATATATAAAGTTTCCCTATGCTTTCAAGAGTATTATAATGTTCTTGGTTTGATGTATCAAAGGAAAACATCTACAAAGTTCAGTGCAGCATTTACCAGCYGCTAATTAACTTATGCACATGTCCATACTTAAGATCGGGTCACGGTTATCTTACTTCCAATAACAAAACCTCTTAACAATTTCCCTTTCTTCCCTAACTATCATACAGCTAACGAGCAAAGTGAGAGTTACAATTCCAGGTATTTGCAAAGTTTCCTCAGTAGTCTTTCATTTCTATTTGGACTGAACTTCACGTATCCTGAATAATGGAAACAATGTTCAAAGCATACCTTTTCCYCCGGCATTATGCTTGCTTAATGGCCCTTTACCTGTGATTTTTGTGCATTAATTTCATATAAAGGTCTCCTTTACATTTAGGTTAAAAAAAAATGTATTTTAACATCTAAAGCAAAACTAAATAATACTGTACTGCTGGGCAATTTTCAAAGCCACATTAAAAAAGGATCATAGGAAAAAGCAGCATCTGCTACAAAAACACTACATGGCTCCTTCTCTGGGCTCTAGGGATTTTGTTAAGACATTCTTTTAATACAACAATTTACAGTGACTGTCTCCTTTAACACAAACTCAGGCTTAGTATTGTGCATTAAATATTATTACTGTCTCTAATTGACAGACTAGGTTTGGTGAATCTTGACCTTTGCGTAAGTTCCATAGAAGCTATACTATGCCATTAAAAAAAGCGTTAAGGATATTGGGGAAACTGTATAAAAAATGGTTATTTCTGTGGTGAACCACAATTACACTCTGATGTTTTTCTATGTAATATACAGGCTATAAGGATATAAGCTTTTGGGAAATGCTAACAAAAAGCAATACAAAAAAAATCACACACTAGAGTTCAACGCTGCAAACACTTAGACACTCACAAAGCTTTACTCTTGCAAATAAGCTCCACAGATGTGTCCAGAAGACGGTGCCTTAGCCCGCAGGCGTGCATTTCAGCATTCAGTCTGTCTTAATAATCACAGTACGTGGAATATGTTTATTTTTAACCTTACAAACTAAACAGCTATTTTTAGGGCCAAAATCATGAGAGRCTACAATATTTCAATTCTCTTGGTGGAAATATAAGGAGCAATCCAGCTCTATATTCTTACTACCCAATTATGTTTTCACAGCTTTACACACCAAACATATAAAGCAATGCTCAGCCTTAATTCATATTTTCCCCAAACCACTAGTAGCTTCAGAGGAAAAGCTCTTGTGGCATCCCTGCTACAAGTATCCCAAAATACAGCAGGAGATTTCACAGAAAAGCAGCCACCCTCTGCTGATAATCACTTGTTGAACCTCATCCAACAAGATCCAACATCCAAAGCACCTGTCCCRCTTTCTCCTGCTCCACAGGAGACCAGAGCTAGTTGCAATTACTGATATGGTATTTCAGCCTCCTTTAGGTACAGCGAGGAGGTGTAGTCCAGGCCACATCAGAGAAACGTTCTCTCCAAAGCTTCRGTTTCACCATCTTTTGGAGCACACAAGCCAGGAGCAGCTGTCCAGAAAACCTTGAACCAGATAAGCTGCAGTACTGGGTTAGCCAAAGGTCTGACAGGGACTAGTGCTCAAAGCATGAGACTTAGCAGGCCTAGAGAGGCTCTGCCCAGAACTTCATTTGTTTAAACTGCTAGGGTTTTGTCATCTCTGGGAATGATTAAATACTTTTTTCCCTACCACCGCAAGCTTATCAAAAAAGTCATCAACAACAACAGTAAAACCTAAAAATGAAATAGTTTGATCACCTTACCTAGATCTATGCTTCTGTAAAACACTAGAAAAAAATCACTATAAAAGTAAAAAATAAAGGAAGATAATTTAACCTCCTTGAAAATCATCATCCCTCTCTCCAGACAGTCTCTTAGCATCACTTGCTCTCTGTATAACAATTCCTTTGGTGTGTTCAGGATCTACTTTTCAGGTCACTTGACTGAGTTACTTAATGTGCTCTGTCACATCCCCCCTACTGATTCATATCTCAGGTGTAAAGGAGGAAATAGAAATAAGCATAGAAATAAAAGCAGGGCTATACCAGGTCTACAGATACCCCCAAAGCAAGACCCGATTTGTACCACAACAAGGCACAACCCGGTCACAGCTCCTTCCCTGCTCTTACCTTGCTTTGGGACACGAGGGCCATCCCTGCACAGCTCCTGCACTAGGCAAGGACAGGCTGCACAGCGCCAAGACCAGTTTCTTGCTCATCTCACCTGTAAAAAACTGCACAGGCCCTGCTTAGTGGTGAACATCTGGCCCCTGGTTAAGGTGGCCCAAGGGCCTTTCAGGACCACATGCATCCCATCATAATGCAGCATTAAACATCACTATTTACCCTTCGAGTTTGCTACCCTCAGATGAGTTGCATGAGTTCTTGATCCTTTAAAATCCAAGGTCAGAATATGATTATTTAGTAACTTTTGAAATATGAAATATGGGAAGGATTATATATATCAAATTTTATAACCGTAATTCTGAGAGTCTTGAAGATCACATTGCCCTGTTTCTACCACATCCAAAATGTTTTCCACAGATACTGTGCTCCCAAGCCTGGAAACTTCTCAGGTTATCTAAATTCARAACTGGCTTCTCTGTGTACATGTATGCAAGTGTTTAATATACATATTAAATTTTAAATAGATTGCTTTTAACTAATCACATCAAGTGGCATTTGTGCAACGTAAATATTTGCTTTGTTCCTTCAACACTCTTCCAATTACACTGAAAATTTCAGAGAAATAAAATTACGGCAAGTTGAATACTAAAGCGGTGTGGGGGGGGAGCTGGAAACTAAGCTTCAAAGGGAATTATACAGTTTGATTTTAGTTTGCATATTCTACACACTCCCATTTTGTTACAGAGATGTCAAACCAGGAGGTAGATAATAAAGCAGGTTCCTTTAAGATTAAAAAAAATACATTTAAAATGCTCAAATCAAACCATATTCCACATGCGACTGAAGTAAATGATGTATTATTAGTTCTTCCTTGAACCTCACTGAACTATCTCTTTCTATCATAGCAGGGGTCTGTCAGCCATGCAGGTTCTTGCCAAAAATAAAGAAAGAATGGCAGCATTCCCCATCTGCTGATGGGTCCAATCTAAGGAAAGACAAAACACTGATTTTATTTAACTCTGTTCCAATTATTGTCAGGCAATACAAACAGTCATCATGACACGCAGCCAGGTTTATTCATGTGCCCAATAACCCAGGCCAGGCATAATAAAGAGATTACACACTCTGTTTGGAATACAGACAACTTGGAATGGCTTTTATTAAAACTTAAGGCATGGGAAGTATTGGGTAGTAGGTTTAGGTATCACATAATCCAAAATACGTTTGGCTCTAAAACACAACACATGGCATCCTCAGTAAAGAAGGGTGACTATTATTACAGCAAAACAGACCTGCCTTTCTCTCCCTGCCAAAATAAAAGCTTGAAATAGCACAGAGCACATGGCATTTCAGCTTAGAAGACAGACTGGCAAGAGCTTTATAGACAGAATAAAAWGGGGAGAGGGGGGAAGAAACAAAAACAACAACAACAAAAAAACTTCTCCTGGAAAGAGAGCTGCCTATAAAGCACCATCAGTCTCTGTACCGCAGTGGCCCTGAAAGGAAGGGGACAGGATTGTATGCTCACCAGCTCTACTGGAGATCTGGGGCTCTCCTGCATCCTGCTGGCATGAACTGCTCTACCAGGCATGACCAGAGCTCCAGGGTGCCTGCACAGGACCAAGGGCTTGCTGACACGCTGAGAACACATGCTGACCAATTTTGCCTTATCATTTCCTTCTGCTACTCCRCATCTATTTGTGCCCATCTGTTGTAGTCTTTCTGCTAAATGCTTTGGGATAGGACCATCTGCTTAGCCTGAGGTTGCACAGGTGACATACAAYGTGGCCCTGACTCACAGGTAGTATCCTAAGGTGTAGCCTGCATAACTAAGGCTAAAATAACTCTCACTTGCAGTCTCAGGCTGTCACTTCACAACAGCCAACCATCCCACCTGTTTACAATTTGCACTGCTCWGACCAGTCTCAGCAGTACTTCCCTTCAGTTCTCATGTCCAAACAGTGTTACTCCTTCTTTATCAACCTTCAGGTACAGCTAAACATTACAGTTCACTTAAAGACGCCAAAGAAAAGTCTATAAAGCACTGTGGAGTTTGTGGTTGGTTGTCTTTCAAATCCAGGTCAGTGAAAAACCAGCCTTGTTTTGCTATGATAGCAATCTATGCTACAGATACAGGAACAAATAGGGGCAAGCAGGACRTGCTCTGCCATTAGGGAAGATGCACACGGATCTTTGCACTTGATGTAATTTACTTCACAGACACCTTGTGTGATACAGAAGAACAAAATGTCTAGAACTTGCACTGGGAGGAAAACAAAGTCTTAGGGATACAGTCAAACTGATTTTTAAAAGTTACATCCAGACTATTTTACCATTTCATCTCATGCTCCTAACTTACACAGTTTTTACTATGCTCAATAACATAACGGTCTTCTCATCCTTTTTATTTCATAACCCTGTTTTTAGTTACCTCTCTCTTCTACTCAGCTTTTTAATGTTCTTATTCAGTAAAACAGGTTAGGCCGTAACAATATAAAGTATAAGCACCTCCTATCAGAAATAAGAACTGTTCAATCTAAAGAAAGTACCTTTATGAAGTCTGTTATTACAGATCCTCAGATCAGATCAAATAAGCTTATGAGCATTCTTAAAACTTTGGTCTCAATTAACAATAAAATAATAAAGAAATAGAACAGATCCAATAAGTCATACAAGCCTGGGAGAAAAAAAAAATCTAGAATCTTTACAACCTATTGAACAAAGCTATCCTCGACAGAAAGGAGTATTACCTAGGTGTCCATGTATTAAGGTGGGCAACAATGACCTGTTCATGGTCAACAGCTGAACAGCAACTTTGCTCCAAATAAATCCATAACAAGATAGGGGAAGTATCTAGGCAGATTTAATCCAGGTAATTACTGCATAAGGCAATGGGATCAGATTTTATTTAGCAATTGGAGCACAAAAAAAGGTCAGAGCTGCCCACTGATTAAGTGACCCCATACAGGCAGGAGGTGCCTAGCCTGAACCCAGGCTCTTGGGGACCACAACCCCCAAGGAAAATAGCCTGAGGTCAAAGAGGTACTAGAGTGGCAGTGGAAGGCTTGATGGTAAATGCTTGGAGCTCCGTGACAACAGAAATATCCTTTCTCCTCACACATACATGCTTGGAGTCCGATCAAAAGAACAAGTGATGGCAACACTTCCTTTGACACATTAACATAAAAGCATGTCCATGCTATTTTTCTCAACCTGCTGCAGCCAYTGAGATGTGAGATGTGCCCAAGCTGTTGAAAATCATTTTTGTTGCAATAAATTGAGACATTATAACAGTCTCAAAATCTAAAATTTGGTTTAAACTGGAATAGAAACATTACACTGGAGATTATATTTAGGGAAAGCTTGGAGGGCTGATTTAGATCAGCCTGTTCTTTTGAGATACAGTACAAAAACACCAAATAAGGTGTTGTTTGCATCGCATTGTATGCCTGGATTTCATTCCTATTGCTATCCGAGGTAGAATCATGCAACATTAACATTTTTATTTTTTCCAGCCACAGTCCTAGGCAGGTTGAGATTTCTGGGTTTTTTTGCTTTTGTTCTCTAAATAACAATACAGTACAATATAGGTACAGGAAAGATCAAAATTTAGTGTCCACCGAATCCTACCTCACTGCACTTCTGTTCAGGCTGTAGGATATTTGTACTTCTCAAATGTGCAAGGGAACCGAGATGAGGAACATCCTGAAAAGCCAGGTAGGTTTAAGAGCACTAAATTTCCAGAATAATGATTTTCACCCTAAACTCTCATTCTTAGAACTTATCTTTCCAAGTAGCTAAGTAATGACTATCTGAATGCAAAACAATTTAATAAAAACCCTGTAAAATATCCRCACGCACTTGTAACAGGAAAAGGAAATACAGTTACCTGAAATTTTCCATTCACTGAGAGCACAAGGCTGCTGGAACTTGAGCACCAGCAGCTCTGACCAGTGTTCACAAGATGGTGTTGTAATTAATGCCAAAAATTCAGCAGCCTTATCATATGCARTTTTTTCCTACTGACAAAATATTCCACAGAGCTGTATTTCAATTCTGATTCCATATGTCACTTAAATTCCTGATCAGAGATGGGACATAAAATATATAGCCTGCCTCAATGGACTAATAAAACAGGATCATTTCTTTTTACATATCAACATTTATTAGTCTCARTCATTTCAGAAATGTAATCATTATAGTCCCTTTTAGGAAGAACAGCTATTTCCCCTCACCAACTCATCCTGGGGGCTCCTCTGTACAAGATGCTCTTTTTGCTTTTACATCTGAGTGTGGCATGCTGTTCCATAGGAAAATCCTATTATCATGCATTAACTAAGAAAAAATTTAAGTTTTTTTAATGTTACCATCTCCACCATTCCCAACACTCTGGCCCTTTAACACTACCATAATYTCCTTCCTTCTCCCTCAGAAAAACGTTGACTAAAATGCCAAAGGCATAGGAAGTTTGAATCAGAAGTAACCACTGAGCTGGTCTGAACACCCCATGTTTCACAGGCTTTTCAGCCTCCTGGGATTTGCCCTTCTTGGGGCCAAATACGTATAACCAGAGCACAGCTCACAGCTGACTACAGCCCATATATTCCAGGAGGATACAAGGCTGTGGTTGGAAATCATCAATACTCAGATTAATTTGGTTTTCAGAATCACTGACTGTGTGTGTTTTACACTCCCAGAATCTTCCCAAAGAAATTGATCCATCCTTTCTACTAAAAGCCTAAGATAGACAGAAAGCTGTTTTTTTTTTCTCTAAACATAGGCTTTTTTCTAAAACCTATCAGTACTGGAATAAAATCAGAAAAAGCAAGGCAGCTTTATTGATTTACACATTAAAATAACWTCTGTGTTTTGTGCATGAGCATTCTCCCACGAGTGATAATGGGACTTTTAAAAAAAATCTATTATTGAATCTATAGAAGTATTACCCACCAGCTCTCCTCCCCCTTTTCATAACAACCACAAAAGATTAGCCATAGCATGCCTAATTAGCGTAGAATGATGTAAAAATCAATGGCAAGAGCGTAACACTGGACTGAAACACATGCCGCAAACAACAACTGAGCTTCTTGTTAACTAGAGATCATTTAAGTCAAACGAGGGATCTTTGCGTCTCTGAACGCAGGACCAGGAGGTGGTGGAGCAAGACTCCTGCACTGTAGCACTTCTCACTGAAAATCTTAGCCTCACTAAAGAAATGTGGGCCAGTCTTATTACTTTCATTAAAGCATTTGGTCATTTTTGCCCAAAATCAATGTCCTTGATATTCAAGCCACCTCAGCACAAAAGAATTCCAAATTCTGTCTCAGCACAGATAGATCCCTGTATTGCATGAGATGGGATAGAAACGAAATATTTTGCCCATTTTCCAAGGATAACTCTCCTGCTTCACGAGGTGCTTAGAGCAGAAATGTTTAGGATCATTCTAAAGTTACACCTAGGTCTTCATAGAAAATAAACTAAGATTATTGCACAACTTCACTTATACTTCACTGTTATCTCCAAAATTCACATCCTTTATGGGAATGATTTGCTAAAAAAATACAGAAAAATAACCTATCAACCACAAATTTGAAGTAGATACTGAGGACTGGAATAAACAGTATATGCTATACATATCACTCCAGCCAAYACCACTCAGGCAGAAAACATTTAATTTCATGATAAAAATCACCCAAGAATTAGTTTTAAGAACAGAATCCTCAGGACTCAGGTTGAAGGTAGCTCAAATGGTACTAGTAAACAGCTGCCAGTTAAAACATGCTCAGAGAAAAAAAATAAGAGAGATTCCCCATCAGTGGTCCTGTGGGAGTAGCTGTGCATCAGCACAGGGCTGCAGCGCGAAGCCACCAGCGCAGTAACACCTCCAGCAGCAGGCCGCGCCGCTCAGGGGCTCGCCCCACTTGAAGGGTGTCCCAGATAGCATGCTGTACACAATTTCTTCATGCTAGTGCCACAAATCCAACCCCCTCATGACTTGCGGCATGGACGAGGCAGAAGTCAGACCCACTAGGCACATGAAGATCCAGCATCTGGCCTTTGGCCTTCTACTCCCACATCTGTGTGGATGAGCTCAGAAACAGACTCAGGAGTCGTGTTCCTTCAGTGGCAAAGATCTGTCCACGGGGAYGTCTGCCTGCTTGCCCTATCTCCTGTGCAAAATTAAGCCACTTGGGCCTGCTCTTTGCCTCCAAACATTCCTTCCCCACAAACCCGGGAAGCAAAGACRCAGAAGACGTATTAGTTCACACACAACGACGCACGGAAATCCTGGCCTCAGTGCAAACCCAAGTTGGCTTTAGTAAAGAAGTTATCACCAGCTTATTTCCATTCCTAGCAACAACCACAGACACCTGGTCAGAAACAACAAAAGTTTTAATGAAAGGAAATTAAATCACGGTGGCACTGCAGAAGAACTGTAGATTGTGATGTGCCAAGCTGTCACCAGCAGGAAAAACACCAAGTCCTCCTCGCGTGTGCTGGGTCCTCACGCCCTGCCCACAACAYACCTTTTGTTTTGTATTTTAATCACAGGCTGTTTGGAGTCTAGAGCAACATTTTGCTCTTCATTTGCATAGCCCGTAGTACAGTGGAGGTCTCAGTTCACGTCTGGAGGAGCTACTTAGCAGCAACAAATTAATACTCGTTCCCAGCACAAGGTATCAAGAGAGGCTTCACCACTCCGAGGCTRCACAGCTAATCCTGCCAACCAAGCAGCGCTTCCTAAAAGCCTACTTTAGTAGGCTCCTGAAGGAGGCAGCAGTCTGAACATATTTGTCATTCTCTGCCTCAAGGAGCTTAAGAGAGATTACAGGAGTATTTACAGTTTATCACTAACCAAACTGTAACTCTAAGCAAAGTAATTAAGTAATGATACACTATAAAATATAAACATTTGCYRGATTGTATACCACATGAAAGTGCCTGTACTAAGGAGAAGTGTTCACAGCACAAGGAATTGTAACTTTGATTACATGGATTTAAAAGCTTATTTCACTGCATAGCTGATGTCAATTAAATGCATGTTCGCTCCACCCCAAGGTGTAACCATCTAATGTGCAGGCCATTCACTTTTGGACACAGCTGCCAGCTACGGAAGGCTTCTGCTGGAGATAATTCAAATGGAACAGAAACAAGGTAGGGGCAAAAAAAAAATTGTTTTTTTCCTCATATTCCTTCATCACATGCTCAATTTTATCTTTAATTGAAACTAGTACTGTATTTAAAGGGCTTATGTTAACATCAGTRTCAGTGTTGACAGCAAGGAAAGGATACACTGCAGCAGTATTTCTCTTAAGTACACTGTCCAATCCTTACATGTGTTCCAAAAATTATTCCTCTTTGCCAATTTAAATAAGGCTTTTTGACACAATTAGCTTCTTGCCGAGAGCACTGGTAGTCCTGATATGAAAGAAGCCTAGATGCACATCAGCTCTAAGTTCTGCAT
>NW_028185162.1:25336-59298 GCF_003343005.1 Rhea americana
AAAAAAGAAAAGAAAAGAAAAAGAAAAGAAAAAAAGAAATATGGGAAAAAAAATCTTGCCTCTCTAGCTCATCTTCTCATAAATCCTATTAACATGAGATATTGAGATAATTACAACAGGGCACCAGCCTTCTCCTTTCCTCAATGACTTTTTGATATTGTACTTCATGACAATGGAGTAGCCACTGCTAGTACCTGTAAATACCATTTATCTATTGCGTTTCAAATAAATGCCTTTTTTTCTTTTTTTTTTTTTCCCCCAAGAGGTGTACACATAACTGAAATGAACAGAGAGGCAGAAGACAGTGAGATGGGGGCAGCGCATAAGTGCTAAATAAACTGCATGCTCTCCAAAGCCCACAACAGCACACTTTTCACAGAAGAGCAAGGAATTCCATGAGCACCTGAAGCAGGGAAGTGGGGTGTCCTTTGGGGCAAAGGCCACACGGCTGCCTTGGTGCCTAAGGGCAGAGCTCACACTGCACCTTTCCTTTTGGAGCGAATTAAGAGCAGGGTCCTCCCTCCCCTGGTAGCTGCCTATTTCCAGTTGCAGGAACCTGGTACTTTAACCTGCTTCCTGCCCTAAATCTGTTGGCAGCAGGTTCAAAAACAGCCAGGAGGCACAAGGGGTAGCTAGACGCCGATGGTCACACATTCAGGATTGGCACAGCACCTTCATTTCCTTACGAAAGCCCGTACAGAATCCAGCCGCAGGCAGCGTGCCAGGGAACGCTCCAGACAGTGTTTCTGGGACACATTTGGGCCATTTTCATGATTCTGCATGCAGGGAACAAGCTGCGTCTCTAAGCCGTGACACGTGCACGGCACCAAGCCCTTTCGCAGGGCCTGACCCACAGAAACCACCACTTACCCAGAATTTGCATCTCAGTCTACAATTTTAGGTATCTGAAGCCTGTAAATCCCTACTAATCTCCTACAGTAGGAGATTAGTAAGAATAYTAGTAATTGGCCATCTGTAAAGTGTTCCATACACTCAGGTATGAGCAGCAACAGCAGTAAACAAAATTTAACTAATTTAATATGTGCAGCTAATAAAAACATCCACAGAGCCAAAGATTCCAATTACATCCTAGTATCAAAGCTGTATTTTTTTTCCAACTGTTGGTTGAAAGACTGACAAGTGTGTCGCACCAGTGCAGTTCAAGGGCTGCAGTTATTTGTGTCTCACGTTTGCCCTCTGCACTGTGATAAATGCCTTTGATTGACAGTTAGTTACATGTGATGCAGCACACAAAAATATCTTCATCGTAAGAAATGTCTTTTTATAATCATTGTAATTCATGAGAGCAAGAGCTACTGAAAGGCTTCTCCTGTTAACAGCCTAAATGTGACAATTTTAGCTGCCGCATACGTGCTCAGTATCATTCCGTTCCCCCCACAGATGTGTTTCTGATCCTAGGTAGGCAAAGCAGCTCATTTGTCCTAATTCTGAGCCACTGCATGCTAGTCTCCTTCAATCTCAATTAGCCAGTAGGAAATTTATTTAGAAAGCTGACAGGAACTATTTGGGGGATTAATGATCACTGATTTATGAATATTGAGTAGCATTTCAATAATCCAAGCAGAGTAATCACTTGTAGCTGAAGCCAGTTCTCCCAACCATTATAGTCTGTAGCAATCACTCAAAGGCAGTTAAATGATTCTGATTTATGACCTTAACCTACAGGGCCCAGTACATTTGCTCTATCAGTGTGTAAATTCTAAAAATGCAATTCCCTGCACCTCTAGAGAGCCAATTTAAGTCAACATTATGCATGAGCTGAGCATGCTTGAATTCTCAGATCTCTTATTTCACTCATTAAATTTGCACTGAACATCTTGCAATTAAAATTTCATATAGATTTTTTCTTATGATTGACATTTGGCCTTGGCAAAATGAGTTTAAATTTTGTTTCTCTAAAGATTTAGAAGGAGATAGATTGATCTAGACATTGTTTTCTGCAAGATGATGATGATGGAGCACTAATGCTTTTATTAGCATTTTGAAAAGCCTCCCTTTTTGCTGAAAGACTGTCTATAAGTAATAAGTGAAAGCAATTTAGTAACCAAAGCCAAGGCTACAGCTAATACAGCACTATCAAAAGCACTGCTGCACAAAGTCTTCATGTGACCCCTTCCTGTTTTTAGGCCAACAGCTCTAACTGGAGTGGAACAAATTGGGCCTTCCAGTACAAACCAAGACGTGCTCATCTGCAACAAATCAACAGCAGTTCTATTATGCAATTTTGAAAGTAAGCCCAGGACATCTAAAAAGGGAAGGAAAGTGCTAGYGTTTTCAAAACCTGATCTGAAATGCTGAACTATTTAGATGGAATCAAACGCTGGTTTTGTTGTGCTGAGGTCAAGCAATCCGTTTATTTTGCTTCATATTCTCTCCCCAGGGCAATGAGTTTAAAGAAGGAACAGCTGTACCCTTCCGTGACCCCAGGTACCTTGTTTACAGCATACCTTCAATATAGTATCTGGTCAGACAGAAAATTCTTGCATCAAGGCGATCATAACATAGGGATACACAAAGATGAAAGAGTAAGGGAAGAAGAATTTAAGCATGGATTACCTGAATTCACCAATAACTTRACAGGACTGCAATGTTAAGAGCCTTGCACAGACAAATGTGATATACAGTACAGCTCAAAGAAATAAAAGGTGTGTTTTTTTTGTTTCTTTTTTTTTTTTTTTTGAGTACAAATGCAGCTCCTAACGAAATGGTGCATCTTGTTTCATGTGGGACGTGGAGCATTAGTGGCATGTCAATAATAGTCATATGCAAGCTACAGAAGATATTAAATTCATTCAGTTTGCAGCTTAAGCACCAAAGAGATAAATATTTCAAAAACTTAAGCTGACTACGAAAGCATCCACTGGGCTGAAGAAAGGTGACTATACATTCACAATTTTTACTTGGTTCCACTGATAGTGACTACAAAAGTTGTGCTGAAGATAAGGTTTTAATTGTTATTATCTAATCTCCTGACAAAGAGACGGGATTTTTCACATGTCAGTTCAGGCACTCGCACACTTCACTGAAGCAGGCTCCAAAGGCTAACATCCTAAAAACGCCCAGGATAGGAAAACAGTAGCCCCCTCCTCACATCATAGGAGCAATTAAGACACCTTAGATCATCTTCCAAGCACGAGGAGGAACRGCTAAGACCTACCTACATGCCCGCTTCCGCGTTAACCACTCTTCATCCAGTCCAGCTGAGCAYAGCATTTGCCTTTTAGAAAATTATCAGCACAGGAGATAAACAAAAATTTGTCTCAGTATGGGAACAGATCAATAACATACCTAAATTCTATTATGTAGCTAGAGGAAAAATCCTGTGCATTAGCCCTGGAGAATATCAATCTTGCAGCAGTACCCAAGGCATATTTTACTGCAGAATAGTAAAGTCTTTACAGTCACAGCATAATTACACTAACATACTGGTATTTTAATATCATCTCTCTGAAATGAAATTTTGTTTCCATGTCCAGTCAATAATTCTGTCTCATCTTTTTGATGAATAGAGCTTAGTGAATAATTTGTTGTGAATAATTTATTCTCTGCATTTCACCTTTCATGTCTCTTTGAACATTTTTTGAAATTCTGGAATGCATTCCTTACACAAAATTATTCACAAATAACTCTTGCATGCAGACCGYGTGTTGACAGTTCACTGAAAATTTTCAAACTGATTTGCCACTTAGTTACACTTACGAGTTGCTGTACCCAGCTCCRTTACTGGTTGGGCTCAGTTTAACCTATCTGCATTCCCCACTGTGCAGATAACTGCAACTTAAGGTCAGTCTCCATCATTTAAATGATGTAGAATGCACATTTCAAGCTTATTTCTTGCATTCCCAGATCTAGAGATGATCTAACAGTGTTCAAGGCTCCACAGTCCTAAGTGCTGCATAAAGACTGGTCAGAAGAGTTTAGGATCTCAAGAAGCAAAACAGTTATTAGTGTTTTCCAGACAGGAAATTTAAGCACAAAACCAGGGTAACTYGACTATGTTCAGACGAACAGTCCACAGTAGAGCTAGAAAACACCAGCTCATATGCAAGATCAGYTCTCCTCCCTAACACCTAGCAAAGGCTGTAAAGGTGGGAGAACTATCTAATGTGTTTCAGTTGAAATAGTTGGAAATTTTGGCAGCCTTCCCCTTCCCAAACTCYGAGAAAATAAAAGCACCATCACTGTAATGCAAATTTTGACCAAGACATGCAGTATTGTCCAGACTTTATACCGAACCCACAGGATAAATAGCTCCTAAAGCACAGTGGCTTCTGAAAGCAATTCACCACTACAAAACAACTCTGTTTAATATCATACTAAATTAAGAGAAAATACTTTGGCCCAGCTGGCTTTGGCCCCAATCAGTTAATTGAAATTCCGTATTACAGATTCTGTGAAAATTTGGTTACATTACCATTTCTCATCCTCTTCCAGGAGAAAAAAACATTGAAATACCTTCCTCAGGCCAGAGATGCATTTGCACAAGTTTATACCKGAGCTAGTTAAGTGCAAAAATGGTGACAGTTTCTCTGATGAGGACGGGGCTGTTCATATTAATACATCTAAAATAGAAGAAATTGAAAATAAGATAGCCAGACAAAACTTACAGAAGGGGCTATTGACAAATCATTTTTGCTGTCCTGCAAAGCAGAGTAAAGCATCTCATCATAGGATACAGGTGCTCRCATCAGTATCCACAGTCCCTGGAAGGCTCACACATCACGAGCTTAAGCCCACGCCACAGGTCTTTGTTACAGGTATTGGAGTTTGCTAGTCTGAAGCTCCTGAACACACACATGCTGTATCCACTTTTTTTTTTTTAATGGTTTTAGAGGTACAGCTCTGATTGAGAGAAAGAACTATTTCTAACAAATGTAAGACAGCAGAACCTGCAAAAGATACGCAAGAGAACAGGCAAAGCAAGAAAAAAAGAGAAAGATAAACATTTGATCTTTTATTGAAAGACTGCATGAAAGAGTGGTTGAGCACTGTAACAGGTGCCTAGAGAAGCTGTGGACTCTCCATCCTCAGAAACATCCAAGACTTGACAGAACAAGCACTGAGTGATGTGATCTAACTTGGAGGTTGGCCTGCTCTGAGAAGGGGGTTGGACCAGATGATCTCTAAAGGCCTTTTCCAACCTAAACTATTTTATGATTCTMTGTGATCCGTTTGCAAAAAGAATTCAAAACAGTGGCAAGCATGGAGAGTTCTGCTAGTAGGGACTGGCTGAGGGGCCAGCATAAAAGKTTTGCATACAAATGGATCCATATTGACACATACTAGTCTTCTGCACAGCATTCATATATTGTAATTGAAATGAAGGCCTGCATCAGTGTTGTTCTGCCATACTCACACCCTGAGAACTGACTCTAAATTCAGCTTCAGAAGTGATAAAAAACCAATGGACATATTGCTGCAAGATAATTTTCTAAAAAGTGTTTTTGTCAGGTCTGCCAGTTGGCATATGCACACTCCAAGATTCATAATCAGAACAGGAAAATCTGATATGGAAATAAGAGGTGACAAAATAACACCATGAAAGAGAACCATTTGCAGATTCAAAGGGTTGAGATGAACAGGCCATCCCATCATCTATATGATAAAAGGAAAAACCTTAAGCTGGCACTCATGCAAATTGCACTTATGATCTGTTCTAGTTAGTAACCTGCACTTCAGACTGCCCATCTTATTTTGTAAAACCTAGGCAACACTCAGTATGCACAAAAGAGCAAAGCATTACCACAAACAGATGGTACAACTGACTATTAAGCATGCTTGTAGGAAGAATACTGCTTTTAAGAACCCAATTTACAATTAATAGCTTATGGACTGTAAAACCATCTAGGAAAATAAAAGGCATCTCAGCTTAGTTATCATCAGGGGATCTACAGGAGAACCAGTCTCTGCATTAGGCAGTTGGTGGGGCTGGCTGTCCTCTCCTGCTGACAGGAAGCTCATCCACCCAAGGTTTAGCTTGTTAACATGAGCCTGTAGTAAAAGCTTTCTGTGCTCACCTCAATCTTTAAGCATTTTACTATCGAGCCCTGCCACTTTGTGGTAAGAAGGTGAGCCAAAGTTCAGCAGATTAGTGTGCCATAACCAAAGCTTTCCATGCAAAAGATTACACTCTTTTAGGATTATTACAAGGCAAAGAAACTCTTGAGGCTCAAAATCCTGAAGAATTAAATCTACTTCACAGTATACAGCAGGACTCAAAAAAGATCAAACAGTCAGAAGATCAAAAGCAAAAATCACGTTTATGTCTGCTGTTAGTTCCCAYCCGCTCCCCAGCAGGGCTTAGCACTCTTCCTCCAAACTTTCTGCAGGTAGCCTCCTGCCCACTGTCCTCAGAGGCACACGCATCCTACAGCCTCCACCAAAGCAGCCCCCTTGCCCATGCATACTTGTATTGGGGGTGTTGAGAAAAGTCTTCCTCACTTTCATAATGGAGGGGCAGCTATTGCATTCATGAGTTTAAGTGATACTTAACTCACATCACTCATTACAGCTTACAACAGCACAACAAGGGCAAATCATTTCAAAGGCTTGTTACGTAAATACTGAAGGGAAGGAAAGGGACAAGACCAAGCAAAGTGTTTTTACTGTATTTCTTCGCAGTTTTAATTTTGCCAAAGCTCAAATTTAAACAGTAATACTGAGAACACAGGAATCTGARTTGCTCATTTCCCAAGAGATACCAGATTTAAAGAAAAACATCACCACAGTTATCACATTCAAGGTTATGGATTCAAACACAGCCCAAGTCTCAAGTGATGGATAGTTCTTGGCATCCAGCAGCTGTTTGATAGCCTATTTAGAGAGATTTGTCATTCTCTCACCATGCCTCAAACTGGCAGGTACAACAAGTATTTGGTGATTATCTTAAGTAGTCAGATAAAGGGATAAGTAAACTTAAAAATTCAGTCTCAGAGGCAATAGTTTGAAGTAGACCCACAGGACTACATCAGAAATGTAGATTATAGCAAGGGCYTTTTTCAGTCTCTAAGGTTATTTATTTTCACCGTAGCAATGTCAGTCCAACATTTAATTAAAGAATACATTGAATTGAGAGAAGTAAAATAATATTTAAAAAAGCATTCAGTGAGCAGAGTAATGAAACCTGCTTTCTTACAGGGTTTCCCTCTCAAGACTGTTCTGCAAACAAAACCAAAAATCTTTTTTTATGGTTAGATATTCCTAAATCCTATCTTCACRACTGTCACTTTTCATTAGATTTGATGCACAAAATTCCAACTTTGTTGAAATTTGTCAGCAGAATCTGAAGCTGCGAGTGGACAGAACATGTACATATATCATGAGCCTTGCTTCCTCTAGAAATAAGTCTTAAACAAAACTGAGACTAAGTGGCTGATATCTGRACTAGAAAAGAGCAGCAAAAGAAATCTGAGAAATATTTCTAGAAAGTTGTAATTTTCCTTACATAAAGTATAATACTCTCCCCCCCCCCCCCCCCAACACTGTGGGTGCAGCACCTGCAGTTAAAGGTACTCGATAATGAAACAGTCATTGCTAACCAAGAAAACTGTATGAGGAATGAATCACCCAGTAGGCTGGCTTTTTTTTTTTTTTTTTTTTTTTTTTTTTTTTTTTTTTTTTTTTTTTTTTTTTAAGTTTACAAATATGCTGTCAGGCATATTTCCAGGAGTTTCCTACCTAAAACATAGTGTACCTAGACACCCATTTTGCTTTTGTACCCATTATGGCACCTTGCTCAGAGTGGAACTCAAGAAGAACAGGAAGCTGCTGAAAGGCAAGAAAAACATCATGAGAGCTCTAAACTCCATCTGTGTTCAGATTTGAAACACTTTGGCTCTCCTACCCCTAAACCAAAGCACCACACAAAGTGAATTACATGTAGGTGAGTAAGCACTTTGGAATTAAGACCAAGGACAATTAAACTCATCTGATGTTACCAACCCTTTCCTTGATGAGGCCAGGAGGGGAGGCCAGCCCTCAGCCAGGAACAGAGCCCTCAGGATCCTAGCTCAGCAAGACGCTGAAATGCTGCAGCTCTTAAATACTCTACAAACCAAAAACATTCACACCTTCCAATTCAAGCATAAAACTTGGGTATGTTCAATCAGCTGCTGGAAGTATCTCTGCTTTCTGAACGGCTGCCAAGCCACTAGCCTAAAAGAGATGCAATGAGCAGCCAAAGTGTTAGTATCAGGATGCTTTTAAGTAATCCATCCACGCAGCCCACAGATTTAGAATAGTGGTACTATTACAAAGTTACCATATGTAGTTCACTAACAATAAATGATATATACAGTTCACTTATACGGGAATATAACACACCTTTTAACGTTGTCTGGTAACAACATACCAGAAGTAGTACGTGTGTGTGTGTCAAAGGGCACAGTAGTTACGGTTTGGGGAAGCTTTTTTGTTTTATTTTAATGACTACAACTTCTATGTGTACTCCTCTGCAGCTTTAGACTCTTCATAGATAATATGATTTAGCCAATTAGAAATAACATTCCATGAAGCTAAATTAAAAATACAGACCATAGATAAACAAATTCAGCTCATGTTAGTACATGTTTACTATGTCTCCTGAAATAGTTATACCTAAGACACAATTCATTTTATATTACAGTGAGTCCCTCTGGAAATACTAGATAACTTCACTGAATAATCAATGGTAATTTAACATATCAAAATTGAAGTGTTCAGAATTACGAGGTTCTTTTTTATACCTGTATTACAATAACAGCAAGACTTGCAGAACTGTAAAGAATAATTCTTTAGCTTCACATACTTGTGTAATCATCTTAAAAATTGAAATGTCACCAATGATACAATACGGTCATAAGTAATTAACCACCTAATTAAAATCCAGAAATTAAAAGTAATTCATGTTCAGATAAAATTGTCCTTCACAGCTGGATTTCAGTGGTCCATGAACCTAAACAATACCAGCAATGGAAGAAATTAAGAGACACTGAACACTTTAGATGGGAATTTGCAATCTGAAGCAAATAAGAACAGCAGGATAGAACATGCCATGATGATTAGTGTTCTGTTTAATCAATGTTGAGATGTCATCAGCAAGAGATGGCAGGTGCCACTTTGCTACATTAGCACGAAGACAGTTTTTGAAAGAAGGAGGGAGAGCAGAGGAAGACAAGGAACACAATCTTTCCACAGCACTGGAAAAATCTTGCCTATTCAGAACATGTACAGTTGAAACGATACAGCATAAAAACTGGAAAAAACATTTCAAAAACTCTAAAGCTAATTCATATTTGTCTTCTTGTCCAGCACCCTGAGGTACAATTGTCAAACAGGAAATCACTAGCAGCTTAGTACATGGCATCAAAGCACTCCTGTATTTAGACATCACAAGTTGTACCCTACCCCACAGAAATTAATGCATGTTTAAGTATTATCAAGCTTTTCAACAAACACTGTCAATTGAAACTTGTCATTCTGTAGTCACAGAGTAAAGAATTAGCTCTACAGTCATTACTGACAGCTTGTGTGTGTTCAGAGACAATGCTCTGCGACAGGGTGAGACAAATTGCCATGATAAAAGCAACTGAACAATATATTGTAGCACAGTTCTGAGGTCAGGCATTGCAGGGATCTCCCATATTTAAGTCAAAGTGCTAGAGAATGATTAATGTCAAAATTTACATAGGCTCTTAAATAAGATTTGTCATTGTGAATTCTAAACCTGAGATTAATGGGAGAACTTGCATTTGGTTACAGTGTAATACTCTGCAGTTGAACAAGGCTCCGCGCGTWGCATACTGAATCGGAGTCACCAGCAACGTGCACGCACCGCTACAGAAACCAAAGAGAACACGCACTGTCCCCACACACACAAACTGAGGTCCCTGTCTTGCACAGAACTTGATCCACTTCGACTCCAGTTCGTAAAAATAGTTAAGCCCTTGCCACTTGCTTGGTCTCTACTGAGGGCATCTGAGCATGTCCTTACCTCCAAGCACTCGCACGGTAACACTGATGTCAAGGGCTTTTTAAATATGCACATATGTGATCTCCTGAGCAGATGCTTTCCTGAACTGTGGTTTGTRCTAGACCTCTGCTGATGGAGAGGGGCAGGACTAGGTGGTTTAGTCTTGATCTCCATAACAGGCTGAACTTTTCAGATCCTCAGTCAGAAACAAGCTCTCCTCCTTCAAAGACATGCCCTTCTGTTACGAAGGGCTGGCAGAAGATGCACATCATTCTTTTGATGATACTGTATATTTATTTCCTGTCTCCAGTATTCTGGATTGCAAGTCTTACTGATTTCTCCCCCACACACACACTTCCCCCCCCCACACACAACTATCTTTGCAGGAACAGGACAAGCAATTCAGAAATATTAAATACTCCTGATATCCTCAGCACTGATACACAATATTGAACCATGCCAGGCTAACAGCTGAGTTATTCACTACACCTTTTCTTTCTACAGTAGTTAATTTTATTTTGAACTGGCAACCCTGATCCTGCATAATTTTATGAAGAATTATCTAGTATAGAACCATGGCTTTTTAAAATAACCTGGTTAGAGGAAAAAAAACAACATTTTTAAATGTTGAGATTTTAGGGCAATTTTTATAGAACTGCATTAATCATTCAATGCATAATATATTACTAGAACAAGTGTCTGCTATAACTGCCCAAAAGGGAATGAACTTTTGCATCCATTAAATCTCATACTCAAGGAGACTGAAACTTTAGTCCATATTCTCAGAAAAAAAGTTTCTCTCTCTCCAAGCATGCCCCTTTGCTAACCAGAGACAAGCAGACAGCAGATCATTAATCTTTGCTCATATTCCAAGATATATTTCTAACATAGCTTGTATGGTTACAGTAAGGCTTTATATTTGGCCCACTGTTAGCCCACCCAAAAGTCTGCTGAAATGCTGGCTTGCTACCTCACCTTYCCTACCCACCAACCCACATGCTAGAAAGCTGCTGCAGAACAGCAGACCCAGACTCTGGTAATGTGTTTCAAGTGCAGAACCAGAGACTGCAGCTGATTTCAGACTTCTTCCAGTTAGAACTGGATACTTTAAAACTGCCAAACCACTTTGCTAAGTTTGTCTGCTCACTTTTAATCACCACTGTAATTTCAATCTTCTCCACCTACTGYGAACAATAAATTAAAAAGAGGAGCTATACAGTCAGGGAAGATCTTACTATTAGCTTTTTCTGAACTGAAATGCCCATAGCTCGCCATGCTGACTGATGTTCTTCGGTCAGGTACCACCTGCTGAGCCCCGTAAGTGCTCTGAATGAATATGTGCTGCTAGGTGACTCAGAGAGACCATTATTTTCCTTTTCTGTCCCTTTCTTCTTCCTTAAACACAAGCTATAGCAGCCTTGGCTCATTTCTAGGAGCAGGAATGCAAAGACCATACATGGATTTGTATAACCACTACTGCACAAGCTAATTAACCCAGTCTTTACACTGCCCCCACCACTGGAAGCATGTACAAGCRCAAAATGAGTCACAACCTACTCTCCACAGATGGAAATCCAAAACTCACTAGCTTGATCACTCTCCTCCACACCGTCTTTCAGCTCCCAAGCTGGGCCAAGCCTCTTGCTGGAGCTGAAAAGCCTTGAAGAGGAATACAGTCCTTAATGTATCAGTTTCTCAAATGTTTGCTTGTCCTCACATTAGAAGTGTAAAGCAAGAGTCTCCTGACTCATCATCTTACCCCCTGATAGTTTCACAGAATAGTTGAGGTTGGAAGGGGCATCTGGAGATCAACCAGTCCAACCTACCTGCTCAAAGCAGTGTGACCCCAAGCAGGTTGCTCAGTACCATGTCCWGTCAGGTTTTGAATCTCTCCAAAGATGGAGATGCCACAGTCTGTCTGGGTAACCTGTTCCAGTGTTCCATCACCCTCACAGTAGAAAAGTTTAAATAGAACTTCCTGRATTTCATTTTGTGCCCATTGAAGGTTCATTTCCTCTGCCTTGATCAAACCTCCCTTTTTAAGTGATTTATCTTTAAACTAAGTATCCCTGGGGTCATTATCCATACCAAAGGGGATGGAAAGAAGTTGCATTAAGATTTATATATCCACATCACATTGGCCTGCACAGCTCAGTGATCAAACACACGGTACATCTTGAAAAGATACAGCCCTAGAGAGCTTCTCTTCCCCTCTGGGGATCTTCAAGAGGCATTTGCTTTTAAAGGACTTTGTCTCTTTTGCTGCTCTTCAGCAGTTCAGATCAATATTATTCCTTAGTCAGGTCAGAGTCATTTATTATTTGCCCTAATGGCAACAGAGATGTTTAATTTCATTACCTCTGTTTGGGTTGCTTGGTACAGAGATGAGTTAAGTGGATTACAAATGCCACCTGTTTTCCAGTGCAATTTTAAAAGCGGATTAGAAGAGACAAGAAAATGCAGAATAATATTGAAAGTGACCCCATACATACTGTTAAATTTGACATCAGGAGTTTTCATTAAGAAAAGGGTTGTAATGATTCAATTTTTCTGTCATCACCAGGTATAAGCAACACAAGAATATTAACTCTGCAGTTTTATACCAACTCAGAGAAGTGAGCAATATCTAATAGGCTCTCTAMGGATTCTGACAAATCTATTCAGCAAAGAATAGCTAGTTCAGAAATGCCAGCTGAAATGATTACATTTATTGAAATTTATCCCCTATAAATATATAAATTTGAAGAAAATTTTAACAGCTACAGATCACCCATGACAAAAAGATTTTAAATGAACAGTTCCGTTTTGTTAGGAGGAACCTCCCTGAAATGAGTTACAAAAGAGGAAAAGAAATAGATCTAAGACTAGTAATAAAACTCWCATTCCCAAGTGAGACCAGGAAAATAATTTCTTATAATACATTAAAAGTCATTGAGGTTCACCATGCTCACAAAGACTCTGAACCGCAAGAATTCAGGGGACAAAAAGAAGGTGGCCTCACACACACAGACAACCCCTCAAACATGCCAAACGGGCTTCGCTGTAAGGTCTCAGATCTCCCCACTCCCTGCCAAGCTTTTCTTTATCACCATCTGCCTTTTTTCAATCACTTTTTTTTACCCTGAAGAAGATTCTAAAGCAGTTCAGCTTTTAAGGACTAAAGCTGACATTGCACACTAGTTTAAAACAGCGTTGACCTAATAAGATTGATTTTACCTTTCRGGGGGAAAAAAAAGTAAAAAACAAGCAGTGCACTTCAAGACACCGAAAGAGAAGGGTAAACAAGAGGGTACACAGCTAAAGTCTTTATTGTAAGCTGGGCAATTAATTTTATTACCTTCTTCTAGTGTTGAAATAGCAATAGTTCCTGTATCATTCATCAAAAACAGTTCCAGCTTCTACAATATGCACAGGTTAACAGCTGCATAATTCTGCCTCTAAATACACTTTTCATGCTTAAACAGAAGGGATGGAGACAGTCTTTCAATCAAGTTCAACACACTTAGGATGTAAACAAGATTGAAATCCACTCAAATTATAGCTCTATAATCTGTTTTTCCCCYCATCTTTTTTTCTTCTTTTAAACAGGTTCTTTTAAAAGAGCAAGATGTCCCAAAAGTCTCTGTTAATAGGAGTGCTTTTGAAGCGTACTGTTCAATACTGCTCTGCACCTGACGGCATGAGTCGGAGACACTGCCCAAGCCATCCCTGTTCCTGAGCAAGTCTTCAACAGCATACAGCAGCTCTGAAATGGTTCATCGGTGAGCTTGAGCGTATGTCAAGAAATCCTCCCCAAGAGGGTTTGTACCAACTTAGGGGCCACAACTGAGAAGCAAGAGCATAGCAGATAATCAACCAATGCCAAGAGTCACCACACCTGAGCAGCAGAGGCTCCTTGCCAAGCAGCACGACTCAGAGAGGGGAGGTAGACTGGACAAAAGGAGGGTTTCTTCTTAGGAGGATTTAAAACTAGAACCAAGCAAACAGCTGGCTGAAAGCAGTTTGTCAAGTGAACACTCAAACCTTTCAAGAAAGCAAGTAGCTCCTGGACACGGCTGAGTCCGGCCACAGTCAGACCTGAGCAACCATTCATGGCAGGCATTACCCATAGAGCTGTGTGCACCTGGCACAAGTAAATGAACGTTGAAGTTGGGAAACACATTGCACTGGGTTGGTACAGAGGCATCTCAACGCAATTGTCCCACCAAGCCTTTATTTATAAATAATAGACAGATATTTGGCATTTGTTTTTCCACAGAGCCAACATAGCCAGCAGCCACGTTGCGATTCCCCCTCCGGACAGAGGCAAGAGGCTGCCAAGGAGCGGCCACAGCAGCGCTCGATTCCCTGGATGGATTCACACTGCACCAAATCACACTTCAGACTGCAACAGCCCTTTCACACCACTCATTTGGCAAAACCCGGACAGACACAACTGCCGCCACACCTCCCCGGCATCCCCGCGAAGCCCCAGCCCACCGGCTGTCCGCAGGCTGGGCAAGACAGCWATCCAGGCCAGCAGATGTATGACCGGTGTGCAAAATACCTGTTCTGTTGAGTACGCACCAGCTAGCTACAAACAAGAAAAGTTAGCTGGGCATCTAAACACCTGCTTGTTTACACAGCTGTGACTACGGTTTTCAAAGCAGGGGTACAAGTATTTTAAGAAGGAAGGGAAAAAGTCTTTCAGTCACAAACAACTACTTTTAATTTGCAATACATTTTGCAACTACAATGTCATTCTTTGAGGGGGGAAAAAGGAGACTCTCCACTGAGAATCAAATGATCTATTTAATTAATTCTTTCAAAAGATGATGTAAGCTTTTAAATTATCATCTCAAAAACATGGCATAAATAAAATATCAACAAAGGAAAATCATATATAAATCACACTATTATGCAAAGAGTTATAGCAAAAYGTACACAAAGCAGCTAGAGCATATCTTGCATAACTTGGTAGTTCTTTGGTGTTCAGACACACTCAAGCAAACTTGGAATAAATGGCCTTACCTCAACAAAAGSTGTTTCTCTAGGAGCAAGGAATTCTGGAAGACTTCCCAAGCATMTAATGATAAAGGTAAATATTTTTCAGTACAATTCTGTTAAGGTATCTGGAGTTATTTCCTGGGTCCTCTGAAGTCACCAAGAGTTTTGCCAGTGATTTCAATAGAGCCACAGGATCACCCCTAGACTTGGAGAGTTAAGTGCTCAGAGGCAAGCTAGCTAACCACAGAAGATCCGAGTAATTAATATTTATCTTTATGGACAGCAGTAAAACTTACATCTGCAGTTCAGATGAACCTAGGCAAATACCATATTTTAAGGAAAYGTGATTCATAAGGAAGTATTTGATCATCTTCAATCTCTAATAYCAGTTTTAGAATAAAAAAGATGGCTCAATTATTCTAAAGGTGCAATTTTCCATTCCTCACACATCCAAAGTCCCACTGAGCAAACAGCAGGCAAGATTGGGTCCTTTGAGTACAGTGGCATTGAGGTTAATGGGAGATTTAAGTGCACAAGAAATGCAGGATCTGGTCATAAGAGTATTTGAATAAGAGTTATAATAGTCATAAAAATGAAAGGATATTTATTCAAAAATGCTTCAGTGTCTCATAAGTTATTTCTTCTCCACACTCCTCTCTGAGAGGGCTCACTGCTGCTCCTACTCTCCTTAATCTTTCCTTTCTAATTCTTCTTTTAAATATTTATTAAAAATTTGCACAGATAGGGAAAAAGCTGAAGATCTGAARCAAAATTAATTTAATAAAGAAAGGACTAGAAGCCCATTATTGGTTTAGGCAGCCTCTTTTCATGCTGTATATTGTAACTAGGAATAATTAATTTGAAAGTCCTTGATCTTTGGGAGCTTTTTCATTAACATTATTATTAATAATAATGGCAATTCACATTCACTCTCCTCACTTTCCTTTTGCCGGCTGCAAGTACTTCAGTGCCTCTAGGCACCCACACGCCGCCACAACACAAAGCTGAATATAAAGCTCTCGCTTTTTTGGACATGCAACAACGGATGGCAGTGCAGGAGGGCTGCTGCAAAGACCTCTCAACACACCCTAACGAGAGCATGGCCGATTCCACCAGCGRGTAGCAGGACACACGTTTTGTGGTTGCTGCATTAGAAGGACCCTAATTTGCATGACAGGACAGGGCTGGACCATTCGGATACCCCTCATCTCARAGGGCCTCTGCAGCACTAGTCCCCAGCAAGAGCCTGAGCACCAGGCACAAGGCAACGCTCCAGCTCCTTCCCAGATCTACGCAACAGGCACAGCCAAAAACCTGAACGAAACCATGGTCCCAGGCCGCGAGTGCTTGACCTGCCAGCATCTCAGCTGGTATACGCACAGATCTGATGCTGACAGCAAGAGCCTAAACAGAGAGGGCCTGAGGGTGTTTGGGTGGCAATTTGTCTTTACGGAAAAAAAAAATAAATAAATAAATAAATAAATAAACAGGTCTCAGCTTCAATCCCAGCACCCAAAACTCTTTGTAATACTCTAATAAGGTGCATACTTGACTTATACTTTCTTTGACTTCAATATTCTTATTTATTCTTTGCATTATGAGAGCAGYTACCTACACCAGAAGATACTGCCCCTTGCCATCGTTACGTGCTAGTTTTTCGTAGAGGCTGAGGAGAGACCGCRCGCGAGGCAAACCGTTCTCAGCGAGGGTTAACAACAAAGGGCAGAGCAGATGCCACAGAGCTCTGGATCAGCTGGCCCYTGCAGGGGCAGACAGCTCAGGAAATCCAGGTCTTCTGACCCAGCATAACACACTCCACCCTGCATTGCACTGCCTGCTTTTATCACCTAGACCAGGAAACCTCAGAGGGGCTGTCCCTCCGTTCCACAGCTGATACTTAATGTCGCAGGGCTCTATCCATAACTACAGCATTCGAGTCTTTAGTCTCATGACATGACCAAACCCAGCTGTTTTTACCTTTTCTGKGCGCCCTATTCATGCACCTTCTACACTAACAGGCCACGGGAACGCTGCCTTCTCGTGACAAAGACGATTCTTCTCCCAGARTTTTTCTATATCCATTCGCAGTTTCAGGGTTTTTGTATAAAGCTCTAGGTCGTTCTGGATGCCCACCTTAGCAAAGCAAAGCGGGGAACCCAAAAGGCCTTTAGGTACCAAAAGTTTTTCTAACTAGAGCAGAGGTAAACTTAACACATTTAAAAACCTGCACCCAATTACCACATCCCAGCCGTGGTGCAGTGAAAGCAAAATGTAARGCCTCTATTTCTTTTGAGGTCCAAGCCATGCAAAGAGCAAACAGTAACACCAGGCCATTTGGGAAATTCGGCACCAGTTGCATTGGCAGCTTGAAAGCAGCCTCTGGACGTGTCACTCCATGAGGCTACAGATTCACCATCTGTGGTGTCTCCTCCTTAGTGCCACATGTGGAGGTGTTAATTCATTTTCTCTTAAACACTATACGTTTCTGTCTGCTCGTGAAGAACAGTTGACAATATAGATCTATTTTGTATTAAATAACATACCCTGCCTCAGTTGTAACACAATCCTGTAAGTTATAAAGACTCAGCAGTAGAGATGCAAAACATCATGGTGAATCAGGGAGACTCATCCTCAACTACAATTCTAAGTTTTGAAGATAGCATGAACACAGCATTTTGTTCAGGTTTCTAAGATTACAGAATGAAAATACCAAAAAAATRTTATTTCTAAATTGAGTATATATTAATTCTTCTAATATCCAGTGCCAAACCAGATGAGACAAATCTCTAGTATCAGAGCCTCAGTTGGAATAGCAGAGGTATAAAATAAGATTGGAACTCACTGCCCGTGAATGCTCTCTAATATACACACACACAAACATGCCTGTAAGCCAACTCCTCCACCACAAAACTCCCTGGCGGGAATTGTGAAAGGAGAGCAAACATTGTAAGTCCCTGGGTGAGCAATAAAGAGGGCATTAAGTGCTGGTCAGGACAACTTCAGTCTCATGGGTAAGCACATGAACCTCCTGAATAACATTTAGGTATCCACTTGGTCTACTCTAAATCAGTAYGAAAGTCCTGTCTCATCTCTCTAGGTAGGAAACCACTAGCAGTTAACTGTGTAAGCCTGAGCAAGCTGTTTATGGTCTTCTGAAGCTTGTGGAGAGAAAAGGATGTGTCCAGAGGGAGATTCCTCACCTCTTAAAGGGTCTACAACAACCAGGCATCCCTAAAGAGGACTCTCCACTGGTTAACAGGAGCTGGAGCTTGAGCTTCTCTATTAAAGAAGTGGAGCTGAAAGTACTCCAGTGTTTCACAAAGTGTTTTCAGGAAAAACACAATGACAACTGTACAGTATTCAGGAACTAACAGGAACCGAAAGCATAACTATAGCCTAGACAGCAGATAGGAGCTAACTTTGTAGTGCTCACTKTGCTTCCCCTCCAAAACAGCTGAATCAGGTCAGTAGCACACACGCATTCCTCATACTGCTCCACATCTACTGCTGTGGAAGAACTCGAAAACTACACAAGAGTAAACAATACAGGATCCTGGGATAAACACAGCATCCTGAGTGCAGCTGAGGGCTCGTAAGGCATCTAAAGAGGGAGGAAATTCATTAAAAATAGAAAAAACAAACCAAAAAGAGCATCTTTTCTTCCCAGCTTGGCCAATGAATACAGTCACTTTTCTGGTCATTTCACAGTTTCCACGTGTATGCATCAGAACAAACTTTTTTTTCTTAAGCAGYTTTGAGTCTTGCACATGGGAAGCATGTGCAGAAGCTGTTATTAAATGGGACCCCATTGCAGAAGAGATGAAGCATTYCTTTGCAGGAACTTGTAACATCAGAATAGGTAGATTATCCGGATCAAATGCAAGAAACATGTTTAAATCCAGACAGCACTGTTTAATTTGTAGTGCCAAAACACTCAAATCTTACCTTAAAATCTGCACAAGGGCAAAACAACTAAGATAGTTCTGTAAGTTTCAACAGATCTTGAAAGGAAACATTAGTTTTACTAAAAACAGAGTATAGCCCCAATTCCAAGTTGTGTGCATTACAGAAGAAATTATCAGAAAATACATATTTTAATGCTTATGTTGTTATGCAAAATTTGCATGATAGCCGAAAAATATATTTAAATAAAGATACCCTGCAGTTGCAACAAAGCATTTCTGCCCTACTTCCAAATCAGGCTGTTTCAACATGATTTTTTCTTCATTTGCTTTGGTCACATTTTTTACTATGCCTTGAGGCAAGATTTCTTTCAGAACAAATTTTCTGTGGGTGTTTTCAAAAAACAACATTCAGAAATATTGATTTTTCTCCTTTGTAAATGTTTGTCTTGATTCACCACGTTTTAATTCAGGTATGTGTCAACTACTAAACAATTTATTCAGGRGGAACTAAAACTGTTGGTGCACTACATTTTATCGTACTGGATTTATGCATCACAAACTAACTGCAAAGCACTGATGTCCAAAGTATTCAACTTCTCTCTGTAACTTGGAACTAAGCGCTGTTGCCTTTCTTTTGGAGTTGTAGAAAAAGTACRTTCTCAACACAGAAAACAACTGAAGGGATCAGTTTGGAAAAGTCAATTTTTTCAATTTTTCTCTGAACAGGGGCAGTTTTGAGAAAACGCTGGGTAGGTGGGATGCCATTCCCTTTCCTGAGGTGCAGATAAATTCATAATGGACCAGAGATTAGCCCAGCACTGAAGGAAGCCAGAGCTGGTTCCCTTCCTYCCACCTGCCCAGAGCCATAAGGTGAGAAAGGCAATTTGTGCTGACTGTTGGCAGATCACTTGGTTGTCCCCTGGGACACAGCTGTGGGTTGGATGACACCCGCGGCTCTTCCTTGAGGAGYGTTGCTTTGAAGCAGGGGAGATTACAAGCCGTATGAAAATGCTCCTAACTGGCATGATTTCACAGCTAGCCCTTAAAGCCAGTCATCATTTTGGTGACAAGTATTTGTACAAAATCTTTTTCAAATTCCTGCTCTCCTTTTCCTACCCCAAATACTGCATACCAGGCCAGTGCAAAACATACTCGCTGAAGGAGGACTCATGCTCCAGCGACGCAGAGAATTTGCTCAGTCTCTTACCTGAGATGAATTACGCTTATGTTCTAGAAGAGGATTCAGGGTTTAACAAAATCTGGAATAAAAACACACGAGTTCCTGATAAAAAAATTAGTGAAACTGATGAAATCAYATACTAGCAAGCAACATGTTTTTAATCAGCCTGCTCTTTGAAACAGAATCATGCTAGTAGATTTTGTCTTTAGGAGAAAGCAGAAGGAAGTGCTCCCACTCCGATATTATTAAAGGAACTCAGGGCCCACCATGAAGAAAATTAAAGCATTTTAAAGCATTAGCCCCAATTCCACTGGTTTTCAATTATGTTGAGCTCTTCTGTGRAAAGGAGACCTGACAGTCTTTACCTCTCATGCTTTTGAGAAACCCACCTCCCAGAGGATTCCACCTTACAAGAACATACCTATAGCTGGGAATGAAGAAGTAAAAATAATAATAAAATTGACCATCATAATGCTATATACCTTATACCAAAAATTTCAGAGACAGTTATGAGACAGACAAATCTGCAAAATGGAAACAAATGTTTACCTCCCACATACAGCTGTGAAAAAGTCATCATGTCCCATTCAAAATGCCCTCTTCCGACACCTTTTCAAGCAGTTGCATGTTTTGCTTTAGAAATCCTGCAGGCTCAGGGTTCGTATTTGTTCATCACATTGTACTTATCCCTTAGGATATATTAGTACTCACTCATTACCAGAGTTGTAATACTTTTTGGAATKCAGATCCAATTGGACTGCAGTCTGATGAATAGCATTAGTCAGATGTAGGCCTGCTCCAGAYTGGGAGAAATTAGAGGATATATTATTTCTGCAGATCCAAGAAGTGTCATGCTGATTAAGGCTACTGCATAAYACCAGGACATGCAGTACTTCTGCCAATCCTTCTTTTTACGGAGGACAGCTAAAATCACATCTTATCTGCAGCACTTTCCAGAGCGGTTGGACAGTAATGTCATTTCTTCGTACTCCACATACATTAATGGACCTTCAAAGAGCTCTATCAAGTTTCAAACAGTAACATCATTCACTGTTCCCAGCCTACAAATCGTTGGGTAAATGTTGCTGAGTCAAACCAGCTCCATAAAAGGTGCTACCTGAAATGACCGTGCAGGAAATTTTATGTTTTTGAGCTCCTACTACTGTGAAGCATGCTACATTAAAAATGATCATTGCTTTGATGACCAATAATCATCCATTTACCTTGGATGTAATTCTCCCTCTCTTTGATGGCAGAAACCAACAACCGTTTTAACTGCCTCATTTCAAAGGACTTTGCTGTTTCACTAAGACGCYCCATTTCAAACGCTGATGCACCCCTCGGGCTCACAGAGTCAACGCGCCCCTGTAACTGCTCGCTGGCCATACCCTGTTTTTCAGAGGTCTTTATAACAGGCAAAYGCAGTCGCTACAGATACAATTTAAGTTCAGCAACTATTTTCCAGCATTTTTTACTTCAACAGCAAACTAAAAAGCTGGCAGCAAAATCAAAACCACAATGTTAACATTTGACTACCTTAAGCATTTAGATCATCATTAGGTAAAGGGTATACGTGGTGGGTTTTTTTTTTTTTTTTTTTTTTTTTTTTTGCAGGCAGTTTTACTTTGTATATCTTGTTGCATAAAATAATCATTAAAGAGATGTATTACCTAATTACGCTGTTCTGCTCTACTTTGGAGTAGGATTGCAGCTATCAATTTCGTACAGCGTGCGCACAGGTTTCCGACGGAATCCCACGGCCCCGAAGAGCGGAATAGGGAGCGAGAGCAAACGTCATTCCATCTGACAAACCGACTGGTATGGCTGTCGGCGTAATAGTCCCAGATCTCAGGAAAAGAAAACAACATTGGTTGTCAACATCAAAAAGGGTCAAGATAAATTAAATATTTATGGCTCTGGGCTGTGTTGACAGCTCTCGATGTGCTCTCAAAGCTGATGCATTTCTCCTGAAAGTTGGCCCACTAAATCTGTAGTGGTTTCTGACGCTCACGTATTTATTTCCTACTCTGTCAGCCTCGCATTGCAATGAACCAGCGGCGTGCTTCAGTCCTCCAGGATGGCACGGATGAGGACTCTTCACTTCCCTCTATTTTCTTCATTCCATCAGGCATTTCTCCATATAGGGAAAGTCAAATTATTTGYTTCAAACAAAGCATAGTAAAAACAGCAATAATTACACAAAAGCGTCAGGTTTTTTAATATAAAAATGCATTTTGTGTCCGTTCCAAAATGGCCAAAATTCAAAAAAAACTCAGTCTCAAAATTCAGATTTTTTCCCCAGCCAAATACAATTAGTTTCAATAAGACCATTCCTGTGCTTAAGGCAAAGTCTGTGCATACCCAAAGACTGTAAGAGCTGCAACATTATTCCAACGTTTAGTAGGTGCAAGGGAATTGAATTACTAATGCAGGATTCAAGCAACAGAAAACAAGGATGGGAATATAATAAATACCAGCCCAAACGGTTTGATGGCAGCTAGATCTTGTTTAAACAGACCTGATTGTGTCTTCCAGTGGATGACAAGTTTGGTCAGTAGTGTGAATTTCTTAGATTCAGGTAAGACTTAAGTTAATACCTGACAATGCAGCATGWCTAAAGCATATATTAAATGGATTCAAGATACCTACTTAGAAAATGCAGGCACATTAATAGGGAACTTTTCATCTAAGAAGCCGTTACTAGCAAGATCCCAAAGAGATTGGGATGAAATGCTTTAGAAAGGAATGTTTCCATCAATGAAAAGTAAAGAAAAGCTAACGAAGTTAACTGATATGCAAAGACTTGCGAAACAATAAATAAGGGAGAGATAAGAGTACTGACAAAATCAGAGCCACTTGGAAAATAGGACTGTTCAAAGAAAATACATTTTAACCAAAACTCACAACAGTGTTCATTTGGGGGGGGGGGGGACACTGAAAAGATCCACAAATCATCCAACCCACCCAGGCAAAATGTTTGCCTAACTGGTTCTTGAAAGTCTCAAGTGACTGGGATTCCAGTCTCGGCATGTACATCTAGTCTCTCATTTTCCACCACCATGTGAAARCCTTCCCTCACATCCAGACTAAAGCGCCCTCAACTGCAATTTCAGATCAGATTTGCTTCTTACCCAGTCCCTAGCAGGCACGAAGAACAACACGAGCTTTGTCCTTGCAACAACCTTCAACAGGAGCAGCCTGCATCAGGCTGCTAGCTTGCTTCCCCTCAGCTGTCTTCTCTTGAAAAACCATAGGTGTTCCCTCCCCATCCTGTTTTCAAGACTAGGGGACAATGCTTTGGAAAATTTTWAAWAATAAAATAAATAAAAAGACAAGGTCCTAGTTAAWGATAGCAGATAATGGAAAGTGGTGTAAGATACATATATAAATTGACTGCCTCTCTGTATTACAGCTTTAGCTTTTACATTTAAAAGGAGAATACTGAAATAAGACATTTGGACATGAGGAATCCACCTCTCAGTGATCTGCTTCATTGTGAAAAACACCTGCTTGTTTCTAATTTGAATTTGTCTGGTTTCACATTCCAGTGGTTGATTCTGGTACCATCTTCTTCAGCTAGATTAAGGAGCCCTTTGCTGCCCTGTGTCTTCTCCCCATTAAAAAAAAATACATATCTTGCACAGTATAATCAAGTCACCTATCAATCTTCTTGATAAATTAAACAAATTTAACTCTTCATCTCTCTCACTGGAAGGCATTTTTGGAGGTCATGAAGTCATTTTATGGCTCTTTTCCACAACCAGGTCTTTGACAGAGGARGGAGAAAGGTCATTTTCCACTCGATGTTTACCACAGCTCCCCCTTTCAGCGTTATTTGCCAAATCCAGATTGGCAATTTCTAAAAATTCAGCCTTTGGAAGAGGGTGTTCTGAGATTTTAATCAYCCTGTGCTGAGACTAGACTCACGCTTTACTTGAACATGGTATCCCTTATACTTTTCAGGGCAAAACTGTTTCACAAAGACACAGTGAGAACTCTTGCAGCTCTGATTCTGCATCCATGCAACCCAGACTAACTCCCTACCACTTGCCTGAACAGATGCATGACTCCTCAGTGTGTTGTTCTAGCAGTCCATACCCCCATGTCAGAATGATAGTCCTTCCAGCTGAACAGGTAGAGATCTCCCCAACAAGCCTGTTTCCTTTTCCAGCCAGCTCTGCTTAGCAGCATGAGATCACCCTTCCTGCTTTTGCTCCTCTAAGTTAGCACGCACATCCGGTTGCACCTTTATTCTTCCCTACTTCTTACCTTCCTATATTTGAGTATTTTTATTGCTCACCCTTTCCACCCTTCCTTTTTCTACCACTCTTTGCTCTACACCCTGCRTCAGTTCTGATCTTTCCACTCCCCTCCTTTTTTCTCCCTGATGCCGTTATGCGACAACCTTCAGACACGTTCCTTCCTTTCTCCACACATTCCTATCTTTCCCTTTCATTTCAGTTTGATCCAAGTCACAGTAAAGAGAAAACACTTGTATTTTCAATTTTACACTATGCACATTTAACAAATGACTTGACCAATAGCAAAAAGATAAAGGCAAAGAACATAATACCTGTACCGTATGGATTTGCCAGGTCTATTTATGCTCGTTCCCCAAATGAACATCAATAGCCTGGTGGTGAGGGCATTCAACAGGAGAGATGCTGGAAGTCTAAGTTCCAGCTAAGTTGGGAATCAAATGGAGCAGGGATTTGAATCTGGGCCCCCATCACCTGCAGTAGGACTCTCTTAGCTGCTCAGGGAAGCAGCATGGTCCTGCTCTGTTTCCCTTCTGCTGCCCCCTTTCCTGAAGTCCCAACCAGGACTGAGACAACTCAGTGATACTCTAATTAGCACACACACAAGCTAATGCTTACATTAAAACAAACAATTTGAAAATATCTGCATTTGCAAACAAAAAGTGCCTATGCAAAATTTCCCCACCAGTTCTACGCTGTGGGAATTAACAACAATATTGTTCATTCTGTCCTACACACAGCAGAAYGCTTTCTTTAGAAACTACCACATGACATTACTAGGTAACTGTTAATTTCCTGATTAACTTCATATCTTCAGGTTTTCTTTACACTACTGAAAAATAAGGTGAGGGTGGAAAAATGCTTTTCTGCATTAATGACATCTGGTACCAGCAATTTGCAGTTATTTTGACTGGTACAGTACTTAAATTACTAACAACACATAAAACTCAGGGAGCTAATAGCATTCTGTGGCAGCAAGAAACATACTTTGTCAAGATTATATTTCCATAGGACCAGATTAATTTAATTACAATTAATTTTTTTAAGAAAATAACACTAACAGACAAGCATGGCAAGTAATTTGCGTATAAATTACTCCCACTCCTGCTCTAGATGTTACAGCTCAAAAAAGCCACTTAAAACTATGAATTCATTGTCACTCTCAATCATTATGTGAAAATACGTGCAAAATTCTGGTGAAATAATATACATCTYCTGCAAATACCATGTGTCTGGTTTTTTCTCAAAGGCAGACTAGGCAGAGAGAAAGCAGCATTTGCTGTAACAAATGGCTATACTGATTTTTGGCAAGATATCCCTCCTCAGATAAGCAATTTTAAGAAACACTGTGGGCCTATATTATCAGAWATCCCACCCACGTGAAATTACGTTAAGAATTCTTTGGAATAAATAAGTTTGTGGGTTTATTGTAGAAGCACCTAGAGATTATGGGTCCATGCTGAAAAAACAAGTGGTTGTGCTGGCAGCAGAAGCAATAGCCCAGGGTTTTGCCGTTTGGGACTGGGAGCCCAAGGTACCGGGTGACACAAGCTCCCAAGGGCATCAGGCCCTGAGCAGCCTCTCCTGGGGCCTCCCCCACGGCCCTGGAGATCCAGGTAGCTCGGGCCTGGGCATTCACTCCCTGCCATCAGCGTCCCTGTCCCCTGCCTGGCTCTTGGCTTCACAATTGCCCATTTTCAACGGCCGTGTAGATAGCACGGGCCAGCAAAGCCACGCTCGCCCACGTGGACTCCCACGGGAGAAGCCACCTTGCACTGCAAGCTTTTGCTCAGAAGAGAGACTTTCCACTTGAACCAGTCAATTAACTTCATGCAGGAGCACAAYGTTTGAGCCTTGATCTTCAAACGTGGTTAAAACTGTTCAAAGGATGCTAAGTTACTGAGAGGGGAGAAGGACAAGGCACACACACACACAGACCAAGTGATGGTACGAGTCTTAACAAAAGGCACCTCATGTTATTCCTATCTTARGACTTATTCTGTCTTCATCCTTTTCTTGTTCGACACACTCTCTTTATCATGTTGTAAGTGACGAAAAACTCCTTTTCCTACCTCAGCCCTGCCTGAAGTGGCTAAATTCGGATTTGTGCAATATCTCTAGTCTAAGCTTGTGCTATATATCTAAATTAGCACTTTAAAGACTCCAGCAGGTGAACTGACAATGCCTCCTGACAGCTCCTTCCTGCTATCATACCAAATTTTTGTATTATTAATGCTTCAGACACCTCCACTTCAAAGAATCCTACGATGCTTCAAGGAGCACATTCTCATGTATACACCTCTAATGCTTTCGCGATGGTTTATATGTAGTTCAGCRATATTAACTGAAAGGTGCTTCCTAACATTCAGGTCACATTCATCTGACAGTCAGATTTGAACAGAAAACAAAACTCATACCACATTAACCAGTTAGATTCCATCACAGTGGTGAAGCAGGATCAGAAAAAAACTCAARGGACAAACTTCAACAAATTAAAATACAGTCTGATAACATGCCCAGTGCTTCCCATGCTATATTTTGCATTCATAGAAGTGTCAGTCRGATAGGCTATCGGGGAAGAATGTCCTAGTCCAAGAATTTGAAAAATACAATTATTACCACCACTGAAGAGTAGTAAAAAGCCAGCCCTAGAACAAACATGAGACCTGTCTGGGAGGAAAAGATTGAGGAAAAGCAGTAATCAAAAACTATTCAATATTTCTCCAGAACTGGGGTGGATGATTTACCTGGTATTTTCTGGGTTTGAATATACGATTTTAATGCAGGAAATGATTTACCTATGATAAAGCCAGACAAAATCCTTTGATCCCTTAAGAGATTCACAATCAGTTCTCATATCTTGTGTTTTATTTGCAGGTTTAAAAAAATATCAAGATAAGTGCTTGGAGAGTGTAAATCCTCTTGCAGGAGTCACTCAGCAATTCAGAGGAAGCCAAGTTGAAGATTAACMAGCAATGAACACAATTATCCGAGACAATTATTTTCTCCAACAGTTGCATAATGTAAGAACCCAGAATTGATTTTGCTCTAAATTAGCCAATTGTTATGACATCACATTATTAGGAATATTTTGCCAACAGAAAATGAGAGGAAACCAGAGTTCCTCTGAGGCACTCGAATTTCAGCATCTAATTTAACGATGCCCTCGTCAAAGCTGCAGAGAGCAATGGGTTTCCCCCACTTGGGAAACTCGCTATGCAGTAAATAATGATATCTAACTTTTTAGCACTGTTTTCACTATTAGTAAGAGCCCCACTCCTTTACAGGGGAAAGAAAAAAAATTAAAGACAAGACAAAATTAGTACAAAAAAGAAAGAATTTGGTTCACTTTTCCCCAGCAGGACAGTGGCATAGGAAGTGTCCTCTGAGTGCCAAGGCTTGGTTCTCTCCTCTAAGCTCCAGTGTTACACAGTGCTCTATTTTAATATGAGAAAACAAAACAAAAAAAAAGTTTTGGAAATATTTTGTAACATTTGCCCCTTTTTGACATCTGATAGTGATGAAACCTTTCACCATTTCTTCGAGTTTCAGCTCCACTACTGCCTGATCAATCCTTTACACCACTTGTTTCTCTATACTTAAAATGCAAGTAAATACTACTATTTCTTTAAAGCTCCTTCAGAAAACTGTGAGCACTTTTCTATAAGTGGAGATTACAATAAAAGAGACCTCAGCACTATTTAATACTTTATRTCAATTCTGCAAATTTAGACCAGTATACACCTACATCGCGCTTCAGAACTATTCATTCCTGTAAGGCATAAGTTTATACAAATAAATGTGTTGTGCAGACGAGCTTCTTACCTGCAGCTCAGTGCTGTCAATAAGCTTCAGGTATGCACAAAATACTTTTTATTGCCAGGTCTTCAACAGAGCCAATCAAGCAGCAGCCCTGGTGTCACGGACACCTACGGATCCGATGCAAAACGCTGCCGCTTGCAGGGTGGCTCCCCCCAGGCTACAGCAGGCCTTGCAGGCAACTGGCTCCTGCTCTCCCATTTCCCAATGGTGCATATACAGGTTACAGCAGGCAAGTTATTGCCCTTGCTGAAGGGCCCTAAATTTAAATTCCATGTAATTATACCAGAAATWAAGTTACACAGAGTGTAAAACACCACGTACATAGCTGTGTGTTACAGCTGCTGCAGGCTGGCAAGCCCARTGCTTACCACAGCAGTCAAGAAGCACTGGCAGCACCCTTAATGTTCCCCACTAAAACTACTTTCCTTCGCGATGGACTATCATTTTTACGTATAGCGAGTTACTGGCAAAGAGCTGAAGCAAAGCCTGGTCGCACTGACGCCAGGCTCTCGGGCTGAACTCCAGAGAAAGCAGCGTCCCAGCGTCCTGCTGCTGCTCCCCACCAGTCCTCACGGCCCTCTGCCCCGTGCCTGGTCAGCGCTGAGCAGCTCCACTCCCTCCCTCTACTGCTGGCACCTGCCTGATCCCTCCAGCGAGCCAGCTCAGCTCACTAAAACCAGCAGAAGTTGTTTTTGCTGAGTTTTCTCTTGTTTTAAATGGCCTGTTGACAGGAGCAGATAACTGTACGTACACAGGAGATGGATGGAGTTAGAGCATCTCTTTTGGCCATAAATGAGCTCAGCCTCTCCCTCATCTCACCTCACATTCATTCCTCCTTTTGTTCTTAAAAGTTTATTGAATATCTACTGACAGGTTCCAACCATGCGCATAAGCTTTCCGCAGCTGTAGGTGAAAATTAAGAGGTAAGCATATGTTAACAGCTTTTTCAATTAGATCAAGTAACAGGGTGCATCAGCTAGCTTCTCTGAATTTTACTATAAGCAAACATTTCCATTACAGGACAGTGTCCCATACTGACTGACTCTTCTGCTCAGTGGTCTAATTTCTATCCCCATTTAGGGGCAGACAACCACCCTCCTTGCTGGATTCCCCATCTCAAACAGCGCGCTGGCTTCTCTGCTCTTACCAGCCCCGTAGGTCACACCACCTCCACAGGTCAGAGATTAAACGCTCCAAAGGATTACAGAGTAGCTTATTTATCAACTAATAAGTATTTTTGAAAAAAATATTTTTTGGAGGAAAAAGTTATTTTAACTTTATTTGCTGCTAACCATGCCATTTAAAACCAGACTTATCCCTGTGCAGTGGCTCTTACTTTATTTACGCATCACCATTTTCATAGGTAAGGCTACTGGGCACTAGTACAATAAACAAATAAAAGGTATTTTAATTAGCTTAAATTTGATTTTATTCTCTTATACTGGCAAGCTTGCAAGCGTTATAAAGTTGAAGCCTGTCATCTAATTGTGACTTGTCATATAAGGCCCATGAAACAAGTTTTCACTCAGTGAAGTGTGTTTACTACAACCAGTTAATAACAGCATCTCTTGTGTTAATGAAAGCTGAGCAACAAAACAGAAAAGTTGCAAGAAAAGGCATTTTATTTACAATGGTTCTTAGTTCTGATTATTAGATTGCCTGGAGCACAAGAACATTTAAAAAAAGTTCTGTTTAAAGGAAAAAAAGACTTTCCGTAGAAGTTAAGGCTACCTATTCAACAACACTGGCCTTTGTATCAGAAATCATAAYAGCAAGCTGGCTTTGTGCAAAGACTTTTACATGTAAACAGCTCAGCCACATTGTAAAAGCATTTTTCTTTCATAAATATGCAAGTTATTCATATTCTTGCATAATAGCCAGCTCAATGCATTCATAACAGCCTGCCAAGATGGCTCGCTTTTATAAAGATACAGAACAAAAGAGAACAATAGTACATAATTGCTTTACAAATGGCTTTATAGAGTAATTATATCATTAGTCCTGAGTGGTTCCAGCTTCCAAGTGTTCTGCCACTAATCTTTTGAATATGTTTTTGTCAGGAACTAAGTGGATACCACTGGGGAAAAAACTTGCATAGAGCRGTACACATGCCTTTGCTCCAGTTGCTCCGAGCTACTGAAAAGGCATGATTTTTGTCTCCCCATTGCCCTCAAGATAGCCAAAGGGGGAACACCTGGCAGCTGCTGCTGCGTACCAGTTTCATAGAAACTATATTCCCAAAGCTTTATACCCTGAATTTCATTTGCCTTAATACAGCCATCTGTTGGCTATATAGTCTCCCTAACAGTCTACCAACCAAGCCTGAGATCCTTAGAAGGTCAATGGGAGACAGGGACTGAAACTTCCTTACAGATCTGAATGTTCCCCATCCTTCATCAGTTCATAGCCCCTGGTCTCCACAGTCATCCCTGCAGAATGTCACAGCAGGCCTGATGTCCAGATCTCTCTGCACTTTCTGTTCCCCCCTTCATTTGATCTTCTGGATAAGGTTAGTCATCTGCTAACATGTAAATGCATTTCAGAGGTTATAATCAGCACATACACAGCTACTGTGACCATCTGCTACCTACCAGTCAACTACAACACAGTAAAACATCTGATTAACCAAAGACAGCTAGCTAGTATGGGACCACTACCTTTTCAAAGCAGCTAATAAGTTGCAACTGTCTGAATACAGCCCCCTTCTCACCAGCCAAAATCAGTTCACACCTGCTCCTTAAAACACCCAGTCTTGCAAAGCCATTTTTCCCTCCGTTGCCAGTTATAAACCAGCACTTTGACATGAATTATTTTTGTTTTTCAACTCCCTTAACCACCTTCTGAACACTATCCTTTTAGACTGCTGTTTTGTAAGAAATAATACCCATTTTACTCATCAGAACAAATATAAAGCTGCTAATGCTACTTGTGACCTACAATGCACTCTAGTTTGCTTTGCTTTGGTTTTGCCTCCAATGTGGATCCCCCCACATTGTCTCTGTATAGGTTACCCCTTTCCATAGGATGCAAACAGGATGAGAATAAACACCTTACTAAATTATTGTAGGTGGTGCTACTGTCTATGATTGTATAAGGCTAATCATTCCAGCTCTGAAAGCAAAAAGCCCAAGTTTTCTTGCAATTATTCAGCACAGAGAAAAGACAACTTTACAACCCAGTTCTAACTCCTGATGCTGTCTGTCRACACTTACTACTTTACTTCAGCATAAGAATCATATTAATCATGGGCAGCTCACCATGACATAACAGCCAAACTTAATAAGCTACATTTTATAATCCCCTACTAGAAATCATCAGCTATAYACTGCTCAGGGAAAATACGAATTGTTTGCTTTAAAAGAGGCATCATTTGCATACAAATAATTTCTGGAGTGAATACAGATATCAATTATTGAGGTTGGAAAGCACCTCTGGAGATTGCTTAGTCCAACACCCCTGCTCAAAGCAGAGTCAGCTAGCATAGGACCATGTCTCATTAGGGTTTTTCATCATTTCCAAGAATGGAGACTCCACCACCTCTCTGGACAACTTGTTCCAGTGTCTGGCCATCCTCACAGTAAAGACCTGGTGGTATTCATTTGTTTTAAGTTATTTAAATGGAATTTTCTGGATTTCAATTTGTGTTCATTGCCTCTCATTCTATCACTGTGCACCACTGAGAGAAGACTGGCTCTGCTTTACTCCCTCCCACCAAATATATTTATGCATTGCTAAGATCTCCCTGGAGCCTTCTCTTCTTCAGGCTCCACAGTTCCAGCACTCTCACAGCCTGTCCTCATGTGACAGATACTCCTGCATTGGAGAGGGCCACCTCATGTTAGTGGCCGTTCTCTGGACTCAGTCCAGCATGTTCTTATCCTACACTGCAGAGGCCAGAATTGGACCCAGTGCTCCAGATGCATCACACCAATGCTGAGAACATGGAAGGGATCACATCCCTCAGTCTGCTGGCAACACTACCCTTAATGCAGCCTTCTTTGCCATAGGGACATGTTGCTGGCTTATGGTCAACTTGTCCTCCGCTAGGACTCCATGAGCTCCATGTTCATCCATGCACACCTCCTGCCACCTGTGCAGTATTTCTTGCTCATCACAATGAGCCACTCCTCAGCTTGCAGGTGGCAATCAAAAAAAAAAAAAAAAAAATCAACTAGCACTCCTAGACCTCTATTCCCTGAAGGACTGTATCCTACAGGATTCTTTTAAGCAGGCTAAAGTCTACTCTCTTAAAACCTAGGATTGTGATATTATTTGCCTTGTTCCCTTCTCTCAGGATCTTGAACTCCACCGTCTCAAAGTCCATGCAGCCAAGGCTGCCCCCACTTTCACATCCCCAAGTAGATCTTATTTGTTTTTAANTTGTGTGAAGGAGGCCTCAGCTACTACTTCCTGATCAGTCTATAGCAGATACCCCCTACAACATTGCCCACATTGGTCTACACCCATTAGCTCTCAGCTGACTCAGTCCTTGAAGAGAGCTCCATGCCTTCTCACTGCTCCAGCACGTGAAGTGCAACTGCCTCTGCTCATCTTCTTAGGTCATCCTTCCCCTAAAGCCTGTAACTACCCATTAGAGCACTCCAGCTGTGTGAGCTATCCCACCAGGTCTGTGATCCCAGTGGGATCATAGCCTCACAACTGCACACCAACCATTAACWMCTCCTGTTTGTTCCCCATGCTGCATAGGCACCCAATCATGCTGATTTCCCAGAAGTAGTGAGAGCTTCCCCAACATGCTGTCCTCTCAGTAGCTCATTATTCTGTTAAGCCATTTTTACAGCAATTAAATAAGACCCCTGGGGTACATTCTCTTTCAATCACTTTAATCACAAACTAAATATACCTCACAAGCACTGCTTAATACAGCTTGGACCTGACAGGTGTGAAGAGAGCCATTATATTGTCACATTCAATCCTCTGAAGCCATTAATGCAACACAACATGACTCTGACTATGTCAGAGGCTTAGTAAGGCATGGGAGAAAAGTACAGCGTACTTAAGGTYGACAAACCTTTTGGGGAGATGAGCTGAATCTGTTTGCACAGGTCCAGATAGCAATCTCCAGAAATGCAGAACAAGCAAACACTCAGGTTAGAGACTTAACTGGGATTTTTTTCAGCAAACTATTTTACGAACAGAGTACAAGAGGCAATTAAGTTTGCCTTCAGACCTCCCCAAAACTTGATGAGATAGCGACTGACCCAATTTGTACTTGTAAAGGTGTAAATGTTGATACGTCTCAGCATAAGGCTTGAGTAATAGAGAAATAGAGAAGTCAAGTATTTTCACAAGTAAACAAGCTCAACAGTTCAATTTCCCGGCAGACTGAGAAGGCTTTAATAGCTTACCTGAAAAACACTAAATGCTGTTGGCCCTACTCAAGCCTCATGCTTCACTGAAGAGAGCCTGCACTTTGTAAGGCCTGGATGTCAACATGTAGGCTTCAGCAGTATTAGAAGTGACCTCCAGAAGCCTTCAAACTTCAGCAAATTGTGCRCTATTCTCAATCTTAAGCCTTCAAAAAGTTTAAGGCTCTGACTCCACAAATTATGAGATAACCTAAAAAAAAGGTGTAAACAAAAACTACAAAATGAACTAACTGTTTTAGTGAGTTGTATTCTTAAACTTATCTTTAATTATCTAAAATTTGAAGTTATTTTGATAAATAGCTGTGGACAAATTAAATATCTTTTTTCCCCATCATTTATTGGGAGCATTACAAGTTCGTGATAGCAAAGAGTGTCTGCTCTGACTCCTGACAAAAATACTTCTATGACTTGACACTTGCCTTAATACTTTTTCCCCTCACTTAAAAAAAA
>NW_028185162.1:59328-157213 GCF_003343005.1 Rhea americana
AAAAAAAATCCCTCTGCAGACCAGCAGATTCCATTCCAAAGATCAGTGGGTCTATATTAAGAGCTCTTCATTCAGCCCTTTGGCCCATAACTAATGATATGTAAGTACACCTAACAAAAGCGATGTTGCCCGGTGTAACAGCACATGTAACCAGAAAGATGGACCTTTATACAGATCTGCATTCTTCAGTTCCATTACTGGTTCCTGTACAGATACTTCACTTGTTATGGCTCAGGTTGCTTTTCTGTAAAATTACTATATATGTATGTATGTATATATCTACATATATATATTATATATAGATAGATAGATATAAGAACTTGATGTTCCTGGAGGGAAAAAAAAACAAAGCAAAAAGCACCACAACCCTACTGAAGTCCAAGAAGCATTTGTCTGAAATAGCTTTTGCAATTCATGAAATGCCAAAAAAGGAGAGAGTTTTGGCTTGCACATGACACTAGATTGAATATTACTCCAGTTTAGTGTTTAAACCTCATCAGTTGATAGGGAATATGATGAGTCACATTTCAGTAAGTACTAGAATAGCCATATTTTTTCACATGAAAGATTACTCTTTTCCTGTACACTTTAAATGCACAGTATATTGATGCCAAGCTTGTTTCTGAACAGTAGCTGTACTGACAGTAAGAAACAGCCTCATTGTTTTTGGAAAAGTTTTTAGTATTTCCTCTAGTAAGATAATACACCAGAGTCTTAACATGAGCTGCTGCACATAATACTTTTAATATACCATAATTAAAAGGGACTTGAGGAATCCCTGGAAATGTTTTCCCTCTTGCTGGCAATACAAGCACAAACTACCGTGTAAGACTGGCTTTGCCATGAGAATAGTAGCAATCAAGCCACCCTTTACACTAAGTTACTCAGGGTTTATCCAGAGGGAATGGAACAACGTGAAAGCTAAGAAATAACCTAGTTGGTAATTACAACCAACACTTAGCACTTAAAGAGCTTTACACTTAAGCATTTTGAAAACATTAATTATTAAGGCGGGAAAAGGAAGATAAAAATGTCATTACATTATGTAAGAAAACAAGGGTGTTGTGATATACTGATTAACATGTATGTACCACCACCTTATGCTTGCTACTATCCGAGCTTTTTCACACGTGCATCCTGAATGGCATGTGTGATTAGAGATTATTCTCAACTGCTAATGGCAGAAAACATTTTTGTAACTCCTTCCTCCTACCCTACCCAAGTTGCCAAATAAGGGTTATTTTATCACAGGAACAGTGAGCAAAACTCATTTCCAGACAGACTTTAGTAAACCTAGCATGAAGTTTTGAGGCTTGGCATTTGTCTGAGGAATATACTGTAATGGCCCAAATTTGCACAAAGTTTGCAAAGTAAGTGAGGTACCAGGTAGCTCTTTYCATGTCAAAATACTATACAAAAACCTATGACAGAATTTGCACCAAATAATCAGTATTTACAAAAATAGAAACCTACAGTTAGGGTAAAAACTGTTATTTAATTATCTAAACAAATGCCCTGAAATTAGGAAAGGCTGAGAATCCYAGAAAGCATTATAAATACAGAAACTGGTACTGCTACTTTTCATCAAGTTATCATTGTTTTCAGACAAAAAAGACCACACACACTTTGCTATCAGCTTATTTTCACTCGGGCAAAACTTTCACTTGAAAGTCTCACGGAATACAGCTTCTTTTAGACAAAAGACATTCCTTTAGACATTCCTTTTAGATAAACAAATCATCCAGGCATAAAGGAGTCCTCCTTTAAAGACTTGGGCACTCCTACCTCCTCACATAAATCAGCTCAATTTACCTTCTCTTAAGAGGCCTATTTCTTTACAAATCCTTTCTTATTAAGCATCAGAATCACCAGTTGTGGCTGTTAGAGCTCCAATAAGACACACTATGTAATTTAGGCGCTAAGATTGCTGCAGAGTTTCATCTCCCAAGTTCCCAAAGAGCTTTCCCTAAATTCAAGTAACACTTAGAAAGTTTAAGTAATACAATTTAAATGGGATACTTGAAATAGCAAGMGGACTTTCCACCCACAGCTCCTCACAGAGGCCTTCTTAGCAAGGTCAGAGCTCTGAAACTTAACTGCAGTTAGTGTTTTGCTTGTTAGYAATGTCTGAATTCCAACAAAATGGACTAAATACACTGAAGTGCATCAGGATAGAACCAAAGATACTTGCTATTCAAGGCCTGCCTGGATGCAACCCTGTCTAACATGCTCTAGGTGACCCTGCTTGAGTAGGGAKGTCAGACTAGATGATCTCCAGAGGTCCCTTCCAACCTTACTGATTCTATGAAAAGTTGTGAAGGTGGTGAAGGCACAATCATGATGCCATTAGGACATTAGTCGGGTGTCTAGAAACCCAGGTTAAAGCCCTCACTCAAAATTCTTGTGAAAAGTTAAAGAAATTATGTAGRTCAATTATCAGAAATACTTAAGAGCTCAACTGAAATAAAGAAATATTTTGAAGGGTTTAAAGATGCACCAAGAAACAGGAGACATGTACTACAGCTTTTGAAGAACTTCTAAAGGTTTTCWCCAAAAGATGCAGAGAAGTCTCACACACCCTTCTCAGTTTGCCAGTAAGTTGAGGGCATGAGCATCCCCCATTCAAGGCATTTGAGAAGAAGTGCAAAGTGATATTAGTGATGAGAAACATGCATGCCCAAAACAAAAACAGATTTAAACCTCAAATGTTTAGTGTTCTGCTGAGCAAGTACAACAAGATGGACTGCTTCAACAAACAGGCACAGACTGTCCCAACACAGCTTGGCCTCTAAATGCATGCACTATTATTAGAATACTGTTGCCTCTTCTCCTGAGCCCTCTGGGAGCACACATGCAGCATTCAACCCTGTTTACATTATGTTCCCATCAAGGTCTGCACTTAGCCATGACTGGTTAGCTGTGAGACCATCACAGTTGAAGTCCACACCTGTCTTTCCATAGCAGTGTGGGAGAAGCCTTTGCTGCCTCCTCAGGTCCCACCCAGGGACCTGCAGTCAGTCTCCTTGCACTCAAGTTATGGTGGCACTGCAGAAGTACATGCTTGAAGCAGTTTGCRTTAGGGATAGGACTCAACTCCCATCCCACTCTACCTGCAGGTCAGCAGAGTCAGAAGATGCTGAGATCACAAACAGGCTGCTACAGCTTGCACCACTGACAGATAAAATCAGGTGATCATTTAGCAAGAGCAGCTCTTGAACAAGGGCAGTARTAGCACCTGTTTCTGTGTAGTGTTATTCATCCAGCCCAGGAAGGCTTCAGATCACTGACTACTGAATCTGCAGAAGCACATGCAGGAGAGGACTACCCTTACACACYCCTTGTTCCTTATACTCTTTCCCTAAGAATGCTAAGTGGCAGATGGAGAGAATCTCTCTAACCTAACAGATATTTAGATGTTCTAGATTAGATCCTCAAGTGTTTGGCATGGGAAGAGGGCTGCACRGTTTTCATACTTTCACAGGCTCTCAGGTGCAAAGATCAAGAAAGGATGAATTAGGCAAACCAAGTCCAACACTTTATTCCACATCATTCAAAATCTCTTTACATATAATTCCAGAGAGCTCCACTTTAAGCCATTTTACAAAGGAAACTCTCATAAAATCTCTTTCAATATCTTGTCAAAATCAGCATGCTCTGTGACTAGACGACTGTCAGGGTGATCTATAGCCCCTAGCTAGCACTGTAATATAAGCTAAATTGCCTGAGTCACAAGCAATGATAGAGTCATTCTACAGGAAATTGGAAATCAATTCTTGTCATCACTGTACATAACTCCTTTATCAGAGTTCCAGTTCACCAGTGTAATGCAAGGGAAAGAAGCTGGGAACTGACRATCATGACAAGTCTCACACATGTACATATATATATATAYACACATATATACAAAGATCAGACATCCAATGGCTGGAACAGTACTTTGCATATGGTATGTGTTAGGTATGGGTAGCCTGACTGGGTAAGTGGTGGTCGTGCACTGGTAAGCAGATAACTCTGTAGGTTTGTTGCACCGTGTTGCATTAAATGAATACGCACCTGCGTTTTGAGMCGGAAACCGAGGCCGTAGCCGGCACAGTGTTCTTTGTGCAACAAGCCCGGGTAGAAAGGGAGGGAAGTCCTGCTGAACTGCGTGTTCCTGGAGAAGTCCTTCTGAATAAGACTGGGAGTTTTGATCCCAGAGTGTTTTGGAAACCAGACTAGCAATATTAATGCAGACAAGTTTAGTCACAAGTCTGGCAATTTGCAAAGCTTTTTGTCAAGAACCAGGCGCTGGAATCACAKGGTTAAGCCAGCTTTTGTTACTAAGAGGGGAGATTTTAAAACTAAGGGAGGAACCRCTAGCTCTATTCTAGAAGCTTGCAGGGGGACAGGGAAGACTCCAATGTCCTATTATTCTTAAAGGATGTGATCACTTACAGCAACATTATTCTGCATGTACAARGTCAATAGCACTGTAGACTAGCCATCTAACTTCATTAAAACAAGGTAGCAAATTTGTTTTAAATATCTGCAATTYAAAAAAAGCTCCCTGAAACACTTTCATCTTTCTGAACAGTCTTGTGAAAAAGCAAACTCAGGTTGTACTTCAAAACACATACAAAGTCATAGTTGCTTCTTTGAAGATACTCGCTTCCAGCTGCTAAGCATGGAAATTCTGGGATGCAGGGATATGGCAACCACATGCAGCATCCAGCACAGCACATTTCTCAGCTCAGTGCACAAAGTTCTAACCTAAAATAAGGACTCCTACCCTACAGATTCAAACAGTTGTTACAGCTCATAATAGATTTTATCAGAAAGTCTTTTCTCTCTATCCTATTAGGGAAAAAAGTAGTTTCTTGACTAGAGAAACAGAGGATTCCTCTCCATAAACAGCAAAAGGCAGCCCTCTGCTACTGCAGAGCACAGACCAGAAAGCAAAAACACAGAGCAGCAAGTGACCCGCCCATCCACCACGAACACCACCACCACCACTTGGCAAGKGCTACAAAGAGCCTGTTCATCTCCGAAAGCCTGGTTCAATAGTCACTGCAACAACGTCTGGCATTAATCAAGCAAGCAGAGCACCAACAGGCTATCAGAAAGCAACCAAGAAACTAACTGCTATCATCTTGTGTTAATTAGCTGAACTCAAGTTTACATAWGCCACTGCTCATCTTATCCTTACAGTGCTACAATTCAAGGTATAATGTTGTGTTTATCCTGAAAATCACATCTGGATAAAAACTCATTCATAATCTACTTTTGAAGTGCATGAAAGCTTGTCAGCTCTTCTCCACCCTTCAGAAATACAATTGTTCCATAGTCATTCTTTTTATTTAAAAAAAAATAGCACTGGAAAAYGAAAGCATGTCTTCCAGTGGAATAAACAAATTTAAAACAGTAATTTTTGAAGCTTTTTTTTTTAAAAAAAAAAAAGCAAATAAGTTAAAATTCATGATATCCCAGAAAGTCACATTTCCAYTCAAAGCCCTATTTCAGTTTAAACACACTATCCATCCTTAATGCTATACCATCATTCACTAAACTAATACACAATCTGGTAGATAGAAATTTAGTCAGATGTTTAACATCATTACAGAGTTTTGAATCTATGAATCAAAAGGAAAAAGGCTTTTAATTAAGGCATRCTGAATAAGAAGGGCATGAAAGCGTAACATGGAGTTTTCAGAGTATAGCTGCATAATGCATATCCCTTGGTGGCAAAGCCAGCATGAGAAATTYCTGCTCCACTCCCACCTCTGCTTGCATGTTCCCATTAAAATACTGTACTTTCCTGCTCTTCCCTCTAGTTGTGCTGATGTAACTGTGGGTTGTGATACAAATTCAGTATTGRCTGAGCGCTGTGCTGTCATTCTATCATTAAAAGTGTTTGAATTCTTTTAATTGGAACCATAAACATCTCACTGAAGGGAGGCAGCAAACACCAATCTGGAAACAGAAATGACTTTTTGCAAAGACCATAACTCAGTAGTCAGTGCCCATAAGGTATCATTACATTAATGTTGTCCTGGTTCACTAAAGGCTGGCAATATGGGTCTTAGAAAAAAAAAAAAAAAAAAAAAGGCTGATATGATGTGGCTCATTCTTTACTAGCACTGTATTAGTCCCCAGATTGCTAAAGTTTACCTGTGAATACACTGGCTTTGAAAGGGCCAAGACAGAAGTTCACTCCAGTCCACGACCAGCATGACTCTGCACCCACCACAGAARAGAGGTATTTGTTACTGTCTCAAGCTGGGAAATATGGATCTTCTTACCAGGCAGTTCATGGGGGTTTTTTGTTACCAAAGCCTCCGGTTCAGTTTAGAAGTCCCAAACATGACAATCACAGAAACACAGGCAATATTCACACCACCAAGAAGGGGCAGTCAGCTCAGACTAGAGATTCTCTGCCAGCAGACGTCTCATTCTCAAGGAGTGCTCTTACACCCACAAGAAAACATCCATAGCTACCAAGAGAAGCCAAGGTAGAGAACCAATAAATCATGGCAACCATGAGCAGATTCTGAAAAACCCACAGAAATCTGTAGAAAAGCAAGGATTAGACAYTGACAGCAGCAGTGGGTAGAACTGCAATACTGTAAGCACCACTACTTACACTGAATAGTGCATTTGCAGAGTCCTCCAAAATYCATATCATCTTGCAGTACAGAGTCAGAGCATCACAGTCCCCCTGGTGTGAATCCCTCACAGGACCTATCCCCGCAGGCACCAGCTGGAGATAATCAATCACAAATTTCTTAATCTCCATCAACTGAGCCAACACACCAGCCCTGCTAGCCAGGCAGCAGTTGCAGGCTCATAATATAACATATATACCATCTCGCTACAACACAAGGACAAAACCATATTGCCTGCTAGTATGCATTACACACAGGTTGAAGGTATGAAATGATCCAAAAARTCCAATACTTAAGAACAGCTCAAACAATGAGGGGGTGGTTTATGCAAAACTAACAGAAAGAAGGAGCCAGTGATGTTAACTATATTCACTATGAGATCCAAACCTCTCCAGCGTTCCCTCTCCAAACTGAGGCTTACTTTACACTACCCATTAAACTACCCAGGAGTGAACTATGCCCAAAAGTTTTGCAAGTCATGAATCTTCTGTATAACTGCCACTATAACCATGGGAAAATATTTTATAGCTGCAATAATCCCCTTTAAAGGAGATTACCAAAGTTAACAGCCATGATTAAACAGTAACTGGCCTCAGTTTTGTTTCAGTCTTTAATTTAGACACTGTTTGTTAACTGCTAGTTATTGCTGAAGCACAGTGAATTTTGCTTAGTAAATCATTTTAAAGAGTGTTCCTCCACATATTAAAAGGCCTGAAAGAAAGGTTATGAAAACCAATAAACTTAAAAGTATGGAAAACTACAGACACAGAGGAATCTTATCAACGCATAGCATTGTAGTGAGACACAGCCCAACATGAAAAAGTAATTTGCATGTTTACTGATGCATTGTGGATATTTGTTCAAAGCCTTTAACATAAGCTGTTAGTTATGCAGCACTGATTCATTTAAGTTCTGGTGATTTCTCAAAGTTTTAATTAGTTCTCAGAAAATGTTTTATGTAGAAGTCACAAGTCACTGTGAAGTAGAGACCTTCCCCCTCCCCTCTTTCTGCAATTCAAAACCTCAYGGGAAAAGTCCTGCATATTAGACTCGAGCAGAGAATGACAACGCTCCTTAAGCAGAGCTGCAGCACTCGCCTGGCTGCCGCACAGCCCCCTGCATCTTTAGCTCCCAAAGTGCCTTACAAAGGCAGCACATTTATCCATGTTTTACAGATGAGCAACCCAAGTTGCAGACTCTGAGTCGTTTTCCCCAGGATCCAAGAAGAAACTGGCAACGCAGTTTTTCTGGATGTGAGCGCAGTTGCCTGCAGCACCGAGTCCCATGAGAGCAGCAGCAGGCTTGCAGGGCCTCTGCTCAAACCCACTCCCTACACCACCGTTGCTGGGCCAGGCACGCCTGGTAGGAGCAGCAAGGCTCACATACATCTACGCATTTCGGTACCAACACCYTCTGACCAGGGCTGAGATTCCTCCTCTCCTCCATCCACTAGTCTTGCTGCTCCATCACCTCCTATCATTCCTATGTACCTCCAACTCATATTACTGAATATTAATTCCATGCTCAGTCCTACAAGATGACTAAAAAACCTGAAAGCCAATCTATTGGAAATGGACAATCTGCTCAAGTTCTTCCAGTAAAAGCCCACTCTTCAGCTTCTTTTATTTCTGTAACATCTCACTGCCTTCATTCCAGTGACATCATACGGACAGTGTTGAAAGCTGGGTTCAGCACATGTGATCTGTTAAGAAACAGACTTTCTGCAAGCTCCAGTGTTTGGAGTTTTTTTTTGTTTTTTTGTTTGTTTTTTCCTTATTCTATACAGGAATGTAATCTGAGTACATACTGATAGCAATTCAAAAGATGACTTTCCTGCAAGTTGCACCTACCAGATGAATTAAGCACTTGAGTGCTTTACTCTGCTTACWAGCCTAAATAAGTAGACTTCATATATATGCTTTTATAGTCTCCTACAAAGCCTGACATTCAAGTAGTATCTTTTCATTCTTGTTTCTTCATTTGCTTTTGTATTTCCAACACCCATTTACAAATTGTATTTAGAACTAGAGCAACAGAAGGGAGAAAAATAGCTCGTGTCTTGTCTGTAGCCTGTTGACAGGGAAGCACAGGGGAAGTCTGGCCAGAAATCATGATGTTGCAAGAATTCCATTTCTTCATCCAAGCAACTGAAGTCCAAATAAGCAATCTACCTTTCTGGATACTTATCCTAGCTGAAATAAATCCCTAGACTTTGCCATGACTGTTAAAGAAAATTATAATTCATATATTTTCACAACTTGGATACTCACTGATGCTAAAAAATTCTGTACAAGAGATTAAATACTATGACAGATGAAATTAAAAGAAAATTAGAGCCTCTTTCAATAAGTCTTTAAAACTTTTCCTAGTATGAAAACATGCACCTTTTATCAGCCACAGTAGTGATTACTTATAAAGAATCTGCATGTTAGCTACATCACTAATTATATCCGTGACCTCAGCACACAGGAGCAAGGTAGAACCTCGCTTCTGCTGCCTCTTTTCCCAAGAGAAAGGCAAAGTCTTTTCTGTTGTTCCTGCTCTTCCTGGATCTGAAGTGTCTTATTGCCTATTGATATAAGCATTATCAACACAATTCTAGGTTTAAGCTACCTATTTTGTAGTTTAACAGATGATTCTTGGATATTCAATTTCCAATCATGCAGGGATTAGATCAGGTGTTTCTCTGGCCTCATTTATTACTAGCATGTTCAAGTTCTCAAGCACAACAGTGGCACACTTCCTCCAGCTCTCCCCAAGCAGGGTAACTTCAGGTATATCAATTTAAAGTGCTTATTTTTATATGTAATGTGATCACTACATAGCATGCAGCTGATGGAGGCATCTCGCTTGCTTGTAAAAGTCCTTCCTTCCAGCAAGTGACAAACTTAATTCAGATTACAGGCATAAACAACACAATGTCATCATGGGGTTTAGTCTGTCCTACAATTATCACATCAATTCAGTCTTTGCTTGTCATTTTACTATTTCAGGAACTCTGACATGGCATCACTATCCACCTAAAAGAAGGTCCTGAAGCACTCCTCTAATCCTGTTACATCCAAGCTATATCAGCATGATTACACAGACATCTCTCGGCAGGCATCAGCTATCGGTCCAAAAATATTCTGTAGGATTTTAACTTTGAGAAGAGAATGCGGTTTGTTTCCATCAGCAGCAAAAATACTGCTATAATTTGCAGTAAGGTATCASATATAATATCCATATATAGGCAATATATTAAAAAACAGTACTATTAAACTCCTTTGAAGTTAAATATTACTGTTATTCTTTAGGTTTATTTATCAGAYCAGTTATTGCACCTATTATTAGGGCTCTACCAACCACACAGAATTCAGGCTTTGAATGAGGTTTCAGTTTAGATTTCTGAATCTGATTTTTACACAGATTCCACATTAAGTGTATGAACATGACAGAGCAGGTCCTCTACTTGCTGGTGCAGCAAGATATTTATAAACTCAAGCTCAGCAAATCTTGACTTACAAAGCACCTGCAACAGAACATGCATTTTTTTTTCAATCTTACACATTGATCACCAATATAATCCAGACTAGATGACTTCCTGTGGTCCTGCTACTTCTTGACAGAATCAGTGCCACTTACACTTGTGAAAAAGTCAAGCACCCAAGAGTGAAAACCCCAAATCAAGTGCAAGAAACAAAGGGATGAAAGATACTTTCCACGAGCCTAAATGAGCACTAGAGGAGGAGGAAAAAAACCCCACACATACACACTACGTATGCTGCTGCTTTATCGTAACACCCACAATTTCACACAAAGATATTTTGTAACTGAGGAAATCCTATCTGAAGGAAGCATCTTTTGACCAAGCTAAACACCACCACCAAGGTTATTTGATGAACTGGTAAATCAAGAAACTAAGCTTTCAGTCACCCTGACAGCCACAAAGAAAACCCAAACTGGACAGAACTACTCGATAGCACACTTAGCTGATTGCTGTCCCTTTTGCATCCCACACAGAAGAACAGACTCCACTCCACAGCAGTTAAAGTACAGACCTATACAGTAAACCTTAACAACTCCCTTCGTACAAGTGATTCTTTACAGKCAGCTTTGGTTGAGAGATTTTAAACAAGCACGAATGCTCTTGGAGAAACCCCTCAAGACAGTTAAAGAAATTCAGTAGGGATGCAAAAAGCTTGGCTGGAAAAGTTAAGTTGCCTCTGAGATACCCAAGTACAGYGTATGRGGAGACGATGTATACTGTCTCCTTCACCATCACCATTCTTCACTGTTCAGTGCTCTGTATTTAAGAATCRCAGAAAAAACATGTTGAAAAAGGCATGTGTGACTGAACCTCACTTGCCTGCATATATCAAATAAAATCAGTTACTTAGGACCTGATTATGCATATGCAGCTTTTTGCATTGCTCTGCTAAAAGCAATATTATAGCAATTACTAAACACCATCACAAGGCTCAAACTGCAAAAGAAAATACTATCTGCTACAATCTAATGACATATGATGGTAGTTTGAAGTACTCACATTTACTGTCTAGGAACAGACAGATAGTTGCTGAAATTTGGCTGATGAGTTACTTGCTAAGCCAGCATAACTGGTCACTCAGGATCCTGTGAATAAATGCTGAGAGCTAACAGCTCCCATAGGAAATCAAGACAGCTTGTGGTCCTAGCTGCTTTGGATGCTTTTGATCATTGACCCTAGGTAGGGATTGTGCTCTGAGATGCTCTAAAGACACCATGATTTTTTTCCTAATGTTTCATTGACATCATGGGTTGCTTCCCCTTGCTGTACTTTGACCATCTGCAGATGTTATGCACTTCCATAGGTCTTCAAACATGCAGCTTTTGGATGAGGCATTGAGCTCTGAAGTACTTGCAGAGGCTAGAGTAGTAAACCATTTTATGGGACACCTTCCCGCTTCCATGCATTGCGGGTGGAGTGCATGTATCATAACACTACAGAGCATTCAAAAGGTTAAGATTATCCAAATTCCTCCAAAGGACGGATTCTGCAGCACCAGATGTTCTTCACCAAAGGTCTCTCTGTAGAGCAAGAGGCAGTTTTCTTCCCACATCACTGCAATTCATGGCCAGGAGTCCTAAGTGWCACAGCACTGCAGGGTAACATTGCTGATGTATCTAGCTAGAACAAAAGCTCAATAATAGCCATGTCAAAAAATTTTATTTACTACAGCAGGAAGAATTTCTGTGAAACCACAGCACCATCATCTGGTAAAATGCCTGCACTGCTTTTTGCCCTTATCACATTATTCTGAGCATAAGCATTTTTAATATCTACCTCAGTGTCTCAGTGTTTTACATTATAATGTAGCAACTTTCCTATAATCATGTTTATAATTTAGGAAAAGGTTATTTTCTCAGTATTCCCTTTGCCATTTTACCATTGTTTTCCCCACCTTTCTACAGCCAGTTCCATTTTTTGCTTTTCTGTAAGTCTCATAGAAGGGGATTTTCAAAAGCAATAAAGCTTTCAAGGGAGTGCTGGAAAAATCCCTCATCCAGAAAAATACAAATAAATTCCAATCTAGCTTTGCTAGTACAGTGAGAAAGATGAGCATAGCTCCAAGTGCAACTCAAACTCCATCAGTTTACAGCTTGAGAGGGGAAAAAAAAATCTATTGGAAGTGAAGACTGGTCACTTTAGTGCATTTTGCCTGTACTATTATTTAAAATTCTTTTCTTAGCTGTTAAAGAAGAGCGACACTGATGCTTACTGAAAGTTTAATTCTCTCCTCCTTGCAGCCAAGGGGGGGATGTGATGACTCCATCCTCTGCATCATTATCGGTGTCATCCCATACACCAGCACAGGAGCACGACAGGACAGACCTCTCAGCCGCAGGAGTGAGCTCAAAGCCGGCTGTGTTGGCTACAAGCTGAGCAATCAGCAGATAAAACCCCTCAATTCCCCTTGCCCTTACAGCACCAGCAGGACTGGAAGCAGCACTCTCCTTCTGACTTCTATAGCTTGATCTGCCCCATCTCAGCCCTCCCTCCCCTCTTCCCATTCACGCACACAGTGTTCACATGCCTATCACAGGGCAGAAGCAGCCAGGGAATTTTCTCATCCTGCTCTAACAAAACCTAAATTACTGCAACCCGTCCTCAGCTCTAACATCCCACCTACCCAACTGCACTCACTGTGCTCTTAGTTAACTCAAGAGTTAACCAAGATCAGCAGCTCACCGTACTCAGCACAGTACCCACTGCTTCTGGCATTCAGTCACGCTCCCCGTAAGAACACTTAYGTGTGTGTACRTGTGTGYGTGCACACATGCATATACATATATATTTATATCTGTGTGAATGCATGCCTATGTGTTTATATTTTACACACACCTCTCTGCAGCCCCACTATCTTGTCACCTCCAGGTGACCTCTTCCACACACACTGCAAAGGCCACCTCCTACTTCCATTCCTGACATCCATCAGGTTCCTAAACTTCGGTCCTCTGAGCCAGCCTCTCCCAGTATGGAGGCACGCACTGTGCTAGGTGGATTTAATTGTCCAGATCACCACTACTTAGTGACCTCGTTACTGCAGTGTACACTTACTCTGCTGTACCCTTAGARTTCATGTATAGCACTGGGGTCCAAAAAAGTACATGTGAAGTAGGCCCACCAACAGCACTAAGTCTCTTTCGCTACCATCAATGGCAACGACATAACAGTTCCTTCACAATATATCAGCAAACTGAGACATGGGGTTTTAAAAAAATCAAGCAAAGGATTTAGACAATCTCCAAGCATAAAGTACTACCTGTTCAGTAGCAAGTAGCTTGTAACAATACAACACCGTAACTGTAGCTGTGAATGAGAGCAGGATTCAGACCCAAAGCCTTCCCTGTGAACGCATAAAAATTTAAAGTGTAGGGAGGCAGCAATGCTTGCATTTCAAGAGTTTACCAGTAGCCTCCATTTTAGCCTGCAAGTCCACCTGGTTAACCTCACTCTTCAAATAAAGCACAAAACTGTATGTCTTCTCCATCAAAAAATAGTGGAAGAGGCAGGTACAGAGCTAACACTAGCACAAAGCTGTGCTACAGCCTCAGAGGAAGTGATACACATGTGAGACAGATCAGAATTAGTCTGGTCAGTCCTCTGGCCTTTCAAGTTGTCTGGAAGGGTACAACCAAGTGAAAGCCTTTTACAAAGCTAGCAAGCAGGCTTTTGATATCTGTCCGGAACATCTGAAATAACAAATCTTTCTCATTCAGCAGGTCTGCTTCTAAGGGTCTGATTTAGATTTCAAGCTGTTGAAGCTTGCTTTGCTTTCCTTACTTGATGGGCCATTTGAATCCCTGGGGCATAGGCAGCACAGTGCAATGTACATGTTGTAGTATTAAACCAGAGAACTCAACCTAGGTGTCAGGTTTTGATGAACCTTAATTACAGAGGACTTATACTGATGAATAGGGACTGCATAGCTTTGAGTACAAACAAAATTGCAGCGGGGCCTTTAGAGAATGATTTTTAAAGTAAACACAATTGATTTCCACGCTGCAAAACAYAGCACTGCAGTGACTCTGCTGACATGGCCACTGGAGAACAGGAAGGTGCCAAGGATGGCAGCCTCATCAGCAACTGCAAGCACTGCAGCCACCCTGCAGAGTTAAGGACCATTTCTGTGGAGCAAGGTGAGGACTTGAGGATGGCCATCTTACATCCTGGTTAGCATGCTCTAACAACTAGGTTTTGGATTGTTACAGGGTGCATCTCATGTTCAAGAGGAGGTTTGAACCTTCTTGAAAAAGTTTTAACAAAGCCAATATACTTCAAGAAAGCATTTTCTCATTTTGAGAAACCAGCATTATCCAATGCCAGAGAACATCACTGAAAAAAATTTGTGAACAGCTCCAGTTCTGCTGTTAGTCTGAGCACCTTGTGTGAAAGTCATTTCATCATGTTTCTCAAAGAGGTTCAAAAGACCACATGCTCTACCTTATCTCCTTGGCCCCTCTGCTCTTACGCAGTCTCCTCAGCCAGCAGCAGCTCAGTGCTTCTCCAGCAGAGGAAGAACTACTGACCACAACCGCTAACTTGCAACACTCGCCTGCCCTGGAAGGCTACTCCCAGCAACTAAAGGCAGCTTGCAGTTCTCCAGTTAAAGTAAACATTTGCAGCCAGTGATTACAGTCTTACTCACTTTCCCTAAAGGACATCAGTGACTGTCAAGCTGAATTTATTTTTTCCTGATAGCTTTCAGGCTCTTTGGAGCGCTCACACAAGTGGGCCAACAAGGTCCAGTTTATGCATCAATTTTTCAGTATAATTTTTTTTCTGGTCTCACCTAAACCAGCTGAATCCTGTCAAATAATCGTGAATGGGTTGAAATGAACAATGTCCACAGAAATCACACTCAAACCAGATCCAGTCTAAAGCTACAAAGAACAGATTGCTGCAGATCTTTTAGCTTAAATACTAGATGTCCCAAAATAGTCAATTAAGCCCCTTAAGAATAAGCCCATTGCTAGAGTACACTGCAAAAATACAGTGCCAAAAATTCAACAGCTGGATGCTTGGGTAATTCAATAGATGAACACTTTATAGTATCCCAGAGATTTGTTACTACTAGCCAGCCACCAAAACACATTTAACAGTTGGACATGCTTAGCAATACATTTAGTAGCAGGAACACAAGACAAGTACCCTGGCACAGCAGAGTTCATTGTTTTAGGGAAAAATTGACAATTGATGCAGATTAAACACAGCTGCAAGGCCCAAACAGACAAGATGGACAAAGTGCTGGGGAAAAGAAACAGAAGAATGTAAAACTCAGTAGTCGTGTTACTCATGAAAGACAATTTAGTGAACATTTCAACATGCATCTTTAGTTACTAAAGGGAAAATAGAAACTAGGTCTAAGATTTAAACAAAATTCATGAAAATTAAACAAAGTTAAGCAAAAGAGCTGCTTATCTGCGCTAATGGCTATTCAGGGATTCGCTATGTCAAGAGATCATATTGAGTAACAGCCACAGTCACAATGTTTCAACAATAAATGAAGGATCACTGAACTTTTAGAGTTGTAGTGCTTCTCTGAGACAGATTTGAGAATCTGCAGGCATTTATCTCAACTCACTAAAGCAAGTACAACTGTCTTTTGCTATATCAAAAACTGAAAAGCTGCCAGCAACACTTATGCATATTGCAGAAAACATTCTGCATGACTTCCATCTGGTATTCATCAATCTAACTGCATGCAAGGCTGGCATATGTTAGTGTTCTCCAACAGGCTAGAGAAAGTAATCAACTTGCCATCCTTGATGCAAATATCACTTTTCTGCATCTGATATTCAGTATATTTCTAATATACTACAAACTAACATCAGAGGAGAGCTTCGTGAGCATTCCTTGTTGAAGCACTGGACCATTAGATAGTACTTACTACTTTTCCAATAGTGAAACTCTACCATAAGTCAGATAATCAGGCTACAGAGAAAGCTCCAGGTGTCCCTCAGTGATGCAAACCATTTGGGGCTGTTGCTTTGCCCACAGTATATGTGACTCCATCTGAATAAAAAACAAGATTCAAAACACATCGTTAAATTTGCTGCAAGCCTTAAAAAGCCACATAGTTTTGGAAGATTTAGCTGCACTAAGTCAATAAAAGCCCAGATATCTTTATTCCTTTGTTACCTGCTATTTTCTACTATTATTGATAGTGCACACCATGCAGCCAACTGTATTACAAAAGGGAGATGGTGCATGAAGCAAAACAGACACGCATGCAGTTGCTAAAGTACAAATTGAATGTTTGAAGGATTAACACTATTGCATTCACAAGAGCCAAGCAAACTGATGATCGAGCTGAACTGTAAGACAACACAAGGGTTCAGATTTGACTGATAGATCTCTGCTACAAAGACAGTGCGAACTAAAGCCCAGTGAACTCATGGCAAGATTCCCTTCAACATAAATGGACACCGGATCAGGTTCCAGGCTCAGAGCGTGAACAGAGTCTGCTTTCTCAAGTTTCAACTAGCAGATGTGTAGCAGAGCTCTCATTGCCAAGGAGGCACAAGCTTGGATTTGGGGATTTGTTTTTTCTCATTTCTTATTGGTTTTGAAACTATTGCTATTAAATAACAACAAGAAACCCCAGTCAATATTGGAGGAATAGTCAAAGAAAGGAATTCAGCAACTATTGAAAACCAAAAACAAAAATCCCTCTGTATTCAATTGAAAACAGCTTAATTTCCCCCCTCAACTCTTTTCTTTGAATCTGAAGTCCCAGTGCTGCTCTCTGCATTCCATGGTATTAAACTCTTCAAATTGAATGGGAAACACAAACTCAAATAGCAAGCTGGCAACAAAAGTGTACCAACTACAGGGATATATAATAAAGCTTTCAATCTCACCAGCCAAGAACAATCCAATAAGGATTATTTCTAGTGCTTTGCATTTCACAAGAAAGGACAAAAAAAATTTCTCCAACACAGCCAAAAAGCATAATGTAGCTCCAGCATGGAAAACCCCAGCCAGACAGTCTTCTCCGGCCTCTCTGCTTCCCCAGATTTAGCTGTGTATTTATCACTGTAGGATGTTCTTCAGACAGTGAAACAAATATTTATTTCTGAAAATAGACTTTGCAAGAGACTGGACTGACGAGAGAAAATAATTTATCTAAGAGCATGCTGGCAGAGCCCAAAGTGTCATAGAACAGTCACCTGAGCTCATTCATTGTCTCCTATTACAAACTCCTCATTCCCCATATCATCCCCATAGCCCTTGTCACCTGTCCCAGCGGGAATTCATCTTTCTTGAATGAGGAATCAGAACATTCTTCCCTTGTCTTTTAGATAAGGTCCTACCCACACACTGGACATGGTTTTATAACCAAACTTTATCCCAGTTCTAAACACACAAACACGAAATATCAGAATCCTTCCCCTGGAAACTTGTTTAGGTCTCGTAACAAAACAGGAAAGTGGCAGTCACCTCGCTGCCTCATTCGGGTGATGAATTCTGCTGAACTCAACCCAGCAGCTGAGGAGCTTGCTGGAGCTTGCCACCAGCAGCCCTTTAGACACAGCAAGCCTGCTACTGGTGGTGAAGATGCAATACCTTCCAGGAAGGAGAAGCACAGAAACTTACCTTCAGGCATCCACCCTCCAATCTACTGCTTGCTCAGTCAGGGGAAAGGACAGAGACAGATTTTAAGGACAAGAGAATATAATCATCTAGTTTTACTGCTTAAAGCAGAACAGGAAAGTCCAGCACTATATTCCTGTATCAGGATCCTAAAAGAAATAGCAAAGTGCAACCAGGAGTTAGAAATTAGGTAACTTGAACTCCTTGATGAAGAGCTCTTCTATCTAGAGGGACTTTTATCAGTGAAGTTAACCCTCAAACAAATTTTACACCAAATTGTTTCACTACACGCAGCTTCATATCTCAGACACTGAAAAAACTAAGGCTAACTATTGCAAGGTAACAGTGAAAGCTATTTTAGGAGTCATGGCTATATTATTTACTGGTATCCATATTTCCTTAGCTTTCCTTCCTTAGCAGGAAAAGCTTCAGCCATGTTTAGTATCTTTGAAAAGCACAGTAATCAAGTAATGCCTCTGAGGGGAGAGCACCACAGTCTACAGGGACGTGAGAATGAGGGCAATATCCACATGCAGTTATCTCAAGCATCCCTGTTGACCAGAATCAAGGTAATGCAGATCTCAGCTCCACACTTTTCTCAGTTCCAAGAAGTGTTCCTACACRTCCTTCCTTTCTATATTTTCCTATCTTTTTAATGCATAGGCACTTGAGAAAAATAAAAGGGTAATTAATGCAAACATGACAGACTTCCATACATATACACTTTCTCTAACCCACTTCTATTTTTCTAAATCTCAAAAGAAATCTATACTGCCTATGTTTACTTTTGCTATACTAATGTTTTGAAACAAAAGAAACAAGAGCTATTGATTTCACTTATAAGTGCCCATTATTCTGTTTTCAGCACGACATACTTCAGTAAAATGAATAAAAACAGGAGCAAAGTTTTATAGCAGAATTGTGTTAATGATTTGGAGACTAATTGGGAATTACCAAACTGATAAGTATCAGCAAGCATARAACAGAAGATAGAGCCTCAAGCTGCATATTTAGTCAATTTGGTAAATACTTGCWTTTTAACTCATAGTAGTATACATGTTCAGTAGTGTACTTTGTAGAAGCAATTAAGTCTTAATAATTTGATACCTCTCCCTGACCCTCTGTTATTTTACCACCTACATTTTATATCAAGTAATATCAAGCTAAAAAACTGCAAAGGTCCTTTTAACCTTGACATTCATTCTCATTGTAAAAGTCAGAATAGATCAAGAATTGCCCCGTTCTTCCAGTCTTGTCTCTCATCCAAACATATGGATTTAAACATTCACATGCCTATTTATAATTTATTGGAACATTTACAGCTCATATCATAAATATAGGCCTAGCCTGCAGGAAAAACAGTGACTAATAGTTGAAAGAGAGCATTCCAGTTAGTCACCACAAAGCACATTGGTGCTCACTGCCAGGTCCTCAGGTGCCAGAGTCCAACAGGAAAGTCGGACATCAAACGTGCCATCCACAGAAATGCATCACTTTTAAATGGCAACAGCAGTTCTACCAGAGACAGTGACTTTCTCTCCTGGCACATGCCAGTAGGGAGACTTACTTTTAAAGAAGTTCTCAAAGATTTGAGCTCCTTAAGGAGGCTAATAGGGAAGAGTTGTACTCCAAGTTGTGTTCCCACCACCGAGACATGCTGCATCCTGCTTCAGAGAGGAAGCATGCCAGGCTATATTTTCTTTTACCCATTTCAGCTTTGAGCATTGAGACAAACCTCTCAGAGCAACCAGGAGAGGTTGCCCTTTAGCAGCAACATGCTGCCTAACAACCTGCCTCTATGAGACCCTTACCCTGCTCCTGCCACATTTGCAGCTCAGCAGGACATAGCAATAAGAAGATCCTGTTTCTCACAGCCATTTTCTCCTCTCAAGATGTGGCAGCCTTGCCAAATGCCACTCAGATTTTGCCTGCCTACCATCTTTGGCACTGCTGCTACAGGCTGTTAGATCCTTGGATTAACAGGCTAGAAAATACAGGCACCTCCTCAATCAGGAAAGCATTTGCAGCTTTCCAAGCTAGACTTACTGAAARGGCCTTTTGCTGCAAGACTGTTCAGCTCCATGATCCTGCTTCTAAGTCACAGTGCAACTCCAGGCAAAATCGAGGCTTTGGAAAAATGAAGAAAATTCTAGAGTTTGCTGATGCTCTGTAGGCTTACAGCAGYATAAGGCATTTTGCAATTAAAAAGTCTTAAAGACAAGGTGGATGCAGATTTACCTGAGGACTAAGGGAGCAGCAGTGTCTTTTCTTTCCTTCTCCTCTCTCTACTAGTAGCTAGCTTAGCACATGCTACATCATATGCCATGGTCAGGGCTGTGTAACCGCACAGTCTAGATGAAGACCATGCCTACTTCAGTTTCCAGGAGCATATGGTCATGATTAACAGCTTGCTTTGGAAAGGCACAAGGACCTTGGAAACAATGTGCCTGGAAGGGGTTCTCCATATGAAAGTCYTTCTATTGTATTGAAGGAATTGCACACCAGAGTTTTCAGTTTACCCTCCAGTAGCYCAGGTGACAGTTTTGTTGGATTTTATTACAGGCTTTATTTAACCTTCTGTGGAGGATCTGAGATTCACAAAATTTGAGGTATGGCCTGATCAGTTTTAAGCCAGGTTCCTTTTATTTATCTAGCCATGTGGCCAGAAAGAAGTAGAAAGAAGATTTGATGAATACCCACAGTCATCTCTGTTCAAATAAGCAGCATGTTGTCTTGCTCTCTTCCTGAATACATTATGCTAAATCTGCATGTAAATGAGAAATGTATAAATAGAATTGGGCATTAACTGACATTAGTCTTTTTTYTAAATGGTGAGGTAGTGGGGGATGTTGTTATTAAAGGAGTTAAATTCTAACATCTGTTTTTAATTCTACCAGCTTATTTGTCTGTTTATACCTACAGGCTTTCAAGACATCATTCAACACTGCTAATTAAAGCTGACAAGATTTGTTCACTGTGATGCTTTCTTGTATCCCTGCAAGCCACTTACTCATGTCACTGCTGTCATTGCAGGTGACACAGCTTCCTGACAGAGAGATGACATGGGGCCAGAGTGCCCCCACAAGGGATGAGAAGAGGTTCACCTTGTCCCCTGTCAGACAGCGGAAGGAAGAAGTGATGGATGGCAGTGACCATTGCTCTATGCACAAGCCTTCGTCTCATCTCCAGCAGGCTGGGTCACAATCCTCCAATTTTCTACTGTGGATGACTTAAAACACAAATTCATGGCAATCTTTTCTATCAGTTTTCCAAAATGCCACAGAAATGGGACCCCAATTTAATAAGATTCTAATTATATTTGGAGAAGACGTGCCATGTTATAGACACACACGTTCTGAAGTTACTTAGCAATAACAGTCCCAACTGCAGTCATGCCCTAAGGAAACCAGCTATTTGTGCTTCAGCAAAAACAGCACAAGGCCAGTTCACTAGAGTAGCATTACCTATGCAGGTAGTCCAGGCCTACTAAAGCATTTGCAGAGGGGGCTAAATTTAGATCAGATAAAATGATGCATCCTACAGAAGAAGTCACAAGCACACACACCAGCCAGGAAGTTATTCATTGCTTCATGTTCCAGACTTCAGCCTCCACATTCATACAGTCACAAACATTATTGCTTAGCCCTTTATATAATTTTTGGAGGGGGGGAGGAAAAACACACAGGAAAAAATACCACACCACCACACCCACTCAACAACACTGGTGGAAGGTTAAACAGTCAGGCCAGGGACAGCTAGGAGTACAGCTCCAGTCTCTCAAGTCTTTACATCAGGTATGCTTTCCATCATAGCAAGCACAGTGCCTCTAACACAAGAGAGATGGGGGGCTGGCTGGGAATCAGCGCAGGGCTGAACACAGAAAAGGAGAAAACCCAGAGCAGCAGCAAGTCMGTAACTGCACGCATTGCATATTGTTCACATTTGGCCACACAGATTCTTCTTCTTTCATCCAGGAGTTTCACAATCAGAGTAGACTTTTTTTCCCCACCCTCTTTGAAAATATCAGTGTGCTTTCAAGYGTATTTTTAAAGCTCTTTCTGTCTGGAAGTGGCCTTTTGTTACACACACACAGTGCTTACTACCTGGGAGCCTGGCTCCCTGGGTGAGGTGTCTAGACATCTCTGCAGTGGAAATAGCTGTGCAACCTACCRCTGTATTGAAACCCACTAGTTTTAGCAGTAGGAGTAATTTCATGCCCCAGGTTGCCATAATCAAACACATCTGTTGCATGAAAATTACCCACTGCCAATTTGAGCACAAAGCAYAATACACCTAAATTATCTATGCTGTGAGGATCAGCTTGACCTCCTAAAAGGCAACATTAAATATTACACAACATAACACCAATCATCAGTTAGTCATACCTAAACTCTCATGAGGTTCAAGTAGATTGAGAAACTCACTCTGCCCCTTTGATGAGAGAAGGGCTAAACTCTGGAATAGTAGTTTTGACATGCAGTATTCCAGCAACCACTGCACATATGTTAGGAATAAAAAAATTATGTATTTCAAATACTTCCAGAAAACAGATTAAAGCACTTCTCTCAATCCTCAGAACCAAAAAACAACAAAAAAAATTTAGGCCAATTTTTAGTTTCATTTGTCTACAGCTAYGCTTTTATAGTCCAATACACAAAAACATTATGACAGATATGCAAATCTGATATTTTCAGGCAGGAAAAGGTGAATTCCCTATATATGAAAGGTTGAAGTCTGATCTTTAAAAGCAGCCTGCAGCTGCTTYCTGTCATCTTTCTTTCTTCCTTGATTCAATAAGCAGATCCATATCTTCAAGAAAATGATGATTTTGTCTACACAAGGAAAAAAGCACARATCTTTCCAGATTGAGTCAAGAAATCACCTTTTCTTTGAGGAAACACTTTGGCACTTCACAGAAAGAGCAGGGTTTTTGGAATATCAGCGTAACTGTTAATTCCCCTTAAATCTGCAGAAGCACTATTCTCTTCCATTTACTCTTCCCCTTTGGGAGAAAAATTCTTCACATACTTARATATAAACCTTTGCTCATTTTTTCTTTCATTTGCTTGCAATAATAATATTCAAGCAGTTTCCCACTAATTTAGAAACATTTTGTATTTGYTTCCTGCTTTGTCAACTTCATCTAGTCTAGAATTGGTATCACTTTGCCACAGTGACTGAACTCAAATAGGAGATGTTTTTGCAACTGTCGCACTTACTCTGTAGAATAAAAGTAAATATTCTTTACCCTCATTTTCATCACACGTAAGATGATTTTTGTATGCTCTTCTCTGGCCTCAGGTGCAAAAATATGCCATTACCTATTAATGTTATGTTTCTTAGGTCCAAAGGCTAAAAGCATATGAATCTTTTTTTTTTTTTTTTAATACACACACACACACACACAGAGCCATATCAGCTGGTTTGGGATTCTGAGAGCCTCCAAGTTACTCTTGCTCAGATTAAAGGGCTGTCAATTATCTAAATATTTTGCTTACTGCAGTTTTTAACATTCCTTCCTCAAAACTGGTGGCACTGAAACACTAAGAGAATAACTTCCCCAAGCAAAAGCAATCAGCAGCATACCATCAGGAAGCAGAAGTACAGACAAGTGTGTCTTTTGGCTAAAAAGCAAAATTAAGCTCTCTAACCATCTTAGAAACTGAGGTTCATCAAGCTTGCACCACAGCCAACCCAAACGAACAGSGCCTGGAGGGCAAACTCCACCGTACGAAGCCTTCGGAGCACTACGCCACAGGCTCGTGGACGCAGCACGTTCAAACACAGCTCTCAGGTCAGGCTGCTGTGATCATACCCATGAAAGAAGGAAAMAAAATGTTACAGTTGCAGAAGAGTTCCTTAAAGAGATCTTTCTGAACACTTAAAATGCAAGCATAAATACAATATTATCAAACAAGGGAAAAAGCACACATACACACACAAGCAAACACTCAATCAGCAGCAGGCGATAGAACAGAAGGCACAACAGAAAACCAAAGCACTTTATTTTAGAAGTGCTTTGAGGATGTGAATGCTCTGCACTTCCTTCTCAAATGTTGGGTTATCTAATTTATATGCAACTGATATAGCACCCAGGCTCACTTCTGGATCACTAAGAAATTGGTCCGATTTGAAAATGTCAGGATCTGGTTAGCAATTCAAATGACCACAGTGGTAATTACGCCTTTTCATGTTCCGGCATGTTGCACTGCATCAAAACTGACACAAATGCCTAGTTTTATAATATCACAGCATGGAAATAAATGTCCAAAGCGATATGAAAATGTACTAGTAAGAGATTAATAACTGTTCTCCTAGGAAGAAAGATGGCTCTTTTCAAACAGTATATTAAAAAAATAAAAAAAGAAAAAAGAAAACCTTCTCTGATAGCATCTCTCCTTGAGGGGAATTGAATTATATTATCACTCATAAGCTATAATCACTTCTGTCAGCACCAGTCAGAATATTTGAAGGAAAGGGGGAGGAGAAACAGAAGGGGCCGGGGGAGGTGTGGGGGGGAAATAGTGCAATCTTATTTATAAGTCCATGGAGATGCTACTTAAAGGTTCCCCTCCAGCATTTTGTTCTCTCTCCTACCCAGTGGAGTAGACCATATTTCAAGTGTTTTATTTTGATCATAAAGTGGACGAATTATGTGGATAGGGAGCAATGCATCATGAGTGATGTGCTCTGCTCTACAATCTTTGGTACCCATGTGTCATTTTGAAATATGGGCCTAGAGCAATATGGGTAAGGGAAACTTTTTTCTTTCTCTGGGAGAAAGGAAGTAAAAAGGTCTTTTGAAGTCCAATATGCCCACAAATGTCTGTTTACAAAACAAAATAAAGCAATGTCTTTATGATTTGGCTGCTATACAAGAGAACTATTAGAGTTACTTAATTGCCTCCTAGCTTTAGGATGATTTTATGAGATAAATATTTAGTACATTTATCTATCTTTTGCTGAAGTATATGGGGTGGAGAGAACAGTCAGCACATGCCAGGAGCAGCTTCAGCCCTGTTTTGTCCTCTGCTAGATCACACAGCACACGTTCCAGGCACACACCCACCTGAGCACAGCAACTGCACTGGCTCCGACATCCTCATGATCAGGAGTGGACACGAGCCCCAGAGGCAGGCCCTCCTCCTCTCCACGACCTCTTATTTTCCTCCAACCTGCCAGGAGGTATCAGCTAAGTCAGCGCATTCAGGTTTGGCAGGAGGAACCCAGGACATTAAGACAGAGGTGATGTTGTGCTGGAACACGTTAAAGGGGTGCCAAAAGCTCATCCTTTGATCTACAGGGATATTTAAAACCAATAATAGGCAAACAAGATGCTAACCATCTGTGTCCACATTTTTTTTTCATTCTTTCTGCTTTTTAGGCACTAACAACACAGCAGTGAGTTTTTCCTGGGTTTTTTATTTATTTATTTAATTAACCTGTATCTTAAGATTTCCTAAAATTCTGTAATAAATGGGGAGCACTGCAGCTCCCTCAGCATTTTATTCCGCCAAAATCATCTATTTACACCAAAAGAAACAATTTTGTATTACCCACATCTCTGGTCCCTTTTTGCCACTTCYGCAATCTTGAGCCAGGAGAGATGGTTTTTGAAATCACACCAGGAACCAGATCAAGGAACCAATCAAGGTCCAGATGAACTGGGAAAGCAGAACACGGAGATTACCAGTTTGATCCAACTTGTCGCCTGGCTTATGTGGCTATAAAGCTGCCAGCCCAGGGAAAACAAGCAGTACCTTTCCTCCTGTAGTAGTGCCACCTTATACCAGGGTAAAACACTCATGGAAGAACGTAGCAGACAAACCAACAGTCAGAATTACTAGTCTCAGGTGGTTCCACAACCACTTACAAAAAGATTCAGCTGCAGAGATTTCTCCCTTGCAGAGAGAAGAAACAGGGGCAGTCAGTCACGTGCTCCATCCATGCAAGATGATCACACACTGGAGCACTCATTTCTGTTGTGAACATAGAAAAAGTCATTAAGTTCGCACCTTATAAAAAGACACTCTTCAGATGTCAGATTTAGCACCRAGAGATGTCCTCATCTCTGCCACTGTCTTTTGTGATTTATAGCATACCCTAGCTCAAATTCACTATTTCTGAAAGAGTCATTAGCTTATGTTTCTGCCTTAATGGTGTACTTTCAGAGAAACAGATGGTACTAAGTGTTCTCTTCCTATTGACCATCTGCAAAGTATAGCTTTTGCTGAGATGAACAACGGTGGCCAAAGTTAGCRAAGTTTCCTAATGCACAGGGGTACCATAGCAAGAAAGGCCTCTGGTACATCACTCCTACCGGGCACACGTGCCAAAACCTTGAACACTTAATCATATCTACTGACTGCYCACGTAAGACACTGTCAAATGACCAACACAGCGGTCTCAGAAGCCTACAACAGAAAGACAAGTGGCAGTCCTACATGAGTTCATTTCCTTGTCTGAAGTACAGGTCTTCAAGGAGTGCAATAGCGCATCAAGAAACATGCTTGTTATTGCTTTTCAGATAAAAGTATACCCTTTAATTAATACTTAATTACAACAGTACAGCTTAAGAAAGAGCTTGCAGGAATCAGTTCATCTAACTCATTAAAACCAACCTGTGAAATTTGTTAGATATACTTCTATTTTGAGAAGCATGGGCATGTTCTACCTGTGAAACTTCACACGCACAAGGTGCAAGAACTATGCCCATAGCCACATGTTCACATCCTGATCAAAACTTACTAGCCATTGCTACATCCACATACAATCGGACTTCAAGGAGCTCTAAAGACATTAGAAAACATGCATTTGTCTGCTGCAGGAGATGACAGCATGTYGTAAGCCCAAATACATTCCAAAGGCTTCTCCACGCTCCAGGTCCTCTAACACTACATGTTACACAAGCTCAGGTAAAATCTTTTTCCCCTCCTTGCCTCACACTTATTAACTGCAAACACCACTCCTTTGAGTATTTTGAATCCAGTTTCTGTCATGGAGAAAATAGCCGCCCCCAAGCCTCCTTTGTTCACAGCAATGGGAACATGACACAAGTGAGAAGCACCACAGGTCCTGAAAGCATTTAGGGATCTCCRAGGGCCATATAAAGCAGGAATCAATGTAGAGCAGTAAGAGAAATGGGCTGCCTAACAGGTTTCTCCCCAGTGAGGGAGATGTTGAAACACACTATCACCCTAAGAACATTTTCCAACATCTTTAGGAGGTATGTAAATTTTGCAGAGAACTGACTGCTGAATTTATAGTTCCTTCCAGACTCTGGAGGAAGAGAACTACAGTCAACATCAAAAACAAGGCTTTAACCAGGGACGGCAGCCTAGGTACATTCAAGCCAATCCTTTCACATCAACTCAGCAAAAAAATAAGGTCCTACTAGAATATGGCATCATACCACCATGAAAACTTAACAGTTCTTACATTTAAAAATAAATGAACAATCAACAGTCCCAGAATATGCTACCCTAACTACACAGGGGAATTAATGAACCCCCCTGCAATCCAAAAACAGAGTATTTTCATCTAGGCAAATCACATCTTACACTGCAAGCAAACTTCTGTCCAAAATCGAGGCCTTACTCTACAGCTAAGATACTGTAACATACTAACTGAAGATAAAATGAGGAATTCTCATGAACCAGTGCAACTACACAGGGGGAGCCATGCTTATCTAGCAGAAGTTTTAGAGCATTTCTTGCCTTTACTACTTGGGAAGAAATCAAAAAACTGCAGAATCATCTGGAATCCATTTCTGCTAAGAACATTTTGGCAAAGGGGCTCAAACTCTTGCTCAGACTATGAACAATCTACATGCTCTCCAATTCCTCTTCTTCCATCTGTGTTTTTAGATGTAGAAGTAAAAATATTTAATCTCAGGTTTTTAAAAAAATAGCCTCAAAGTATTTTGAAAAAATGGAGACTCTCCAAGTTACCATCCTTTTCACCTCCAAGTTAACATCTTTTTCAATTTACACAGTAGTTCATTGATTTGTTTCTGTTTAGTGTCTAAATAGCCACAATGAGAATCATCAAGTTATTCCTCCCCATTTCAGTTCTTGAAAAGGTAGATTAAACATGAAGAGAGTAGTAGAATATATTGCTCAATTACCTGGGAAGACCAGTCTCAGATCGATGTCTGATGTCTTGACAGTTTCTGAAAGTTCTGCTCTGGAAAGGAAAATAAACGGGATAGAGTTAAAAAATAAAATCAAAGCAATAGAAACTGCATCTGAATGCAATTTTAAATTGATTTTTTTACAGCAGTATTGCAATTCAAGTTTCTTGCAAAAACACTCAAATACGAATGAAAGCAGCAAGATCATGAATTTATAAAGAGTAAGTAAATTGGTCAAATGATCTGTTCTGATCCCACTTCCACTCATTTTAGACAAACCTAGGCACACTGAACTCTGGATTGCTAACCTTTAAATAGAGGCCATTAATCCTATATACAAGCAAAATTCTCTCCATGCCTTTCTCTCTGAAAAACACTCTTCTCAGCCTAGAAGCAACTAGAAATAAAAATAAAGCATTTCTTTTAARGTAGTCAATCTTGTCTAAATCAAAACCAAGTGAGAAGCGTTAAGGTTTAGATCATAAGCTTCTTGGAGCAGAGACTTTTTCCATACAGGCCATAGCATAAAAARAAAAAGCCTACCCCGTGACACCCTCGTCAGTGCAAGTTATAGCAGTAGTAATAAAAAAAATAAAGCAAACAGACTGTTCCCAGTGGATGAAGGTAGTCTAGCAATTTACAATGAACACATGTTTGAAGTCAACTTCAAGTAATACGCTAACAAGTATTTTTACATGCATCTGTTTCATGCCTGGGAATAATGCCATCAAAACTGAATTCAAATGTTTCAAAGCTACAGAGAGCCTAAGCATGTCTGGCTAATTAAAATTAGCCACGCCACTGAGGTCACAAGCCTGCTCCTTTGGACATCAGCAAATTCTGGCWAAGGTCACTTCTTCCAGCAAAATAATGGATGTCTGTGTTCAAAGGCATGAACAATACATGTATTTACCATATTACTGGATTGAGGGAGATTTACGGAGTYGCTTGAATTTTGGAAGATCTACCATAGCACTCCTCAGCATAGTCCTACAGAAGCATAGCAATACGCAGTCAAAGTCAGCTTAACACTAGACCTTAGCTGAATTATTAATCAGGCTATTGCATCATTTGATAAGAAAAAAACTTTATTAACTGGTATCAATTAGTTTTCGTTTCATTTAAAAGAAAATATTTTAATTCAGATAAGCTGAAAAATGTAGAGTTAACTGTTTTGAATAGGTATTACTGTGACTGTTGCACCTTCAAGTTCCTTACCTGAATTACAAATAATCTTCCCATAACAAAAAAAAAGGGGGGGGGGGGGAGCAGAGAATCAGGAGAATTTGTTTCTAAACTGAAAATTCTTCGAGATACTGTAACAGCTTACACATTCTTCCAGGCTTCATTTTTGTATTTAAAATATAAAATAGGAAAATTAAGATCATAATACAGAAAATACAGACTAGGTTTCTCTGCCTGCACTATGCCAGAAGCCAGGCTAGCACATGGTAATGAATTAAAATTCTGAATCTACCAGTGCTGCTGCCCTAACAGACAGGAGGTGCCGGGAAAGCTCAGACAAGGTGTGCAATTACCATCAGTTGTCACTGCAGCAGCAGCTCCRCTGCTCAGTACAACTGAGCTCCCCATCAGTATGGGCCTCTGGGCATCACCGCAATGTAAATAAATGCGYAGGTGAGAAACTGACGGTTTTAAAGACTATTATTTCCTTTGCAAGGCATGGAAATCCATGCTAAAGCATTCCCGCTGGGATCAGTTCCTGTCTGAACAAAAATTTACTCGCTATGTTGCTACTGTCCCACATGAATATCGGCAATTTTTTTTAGCATATTGGCACTAACAAACTCTGAAACCTACTAAATGAAAATAATCTCCTTATGTCACAAAGTAAAAAAACTCATTTTACCAGGCACTGATCTGATTACTGTATGAATAAAGCTAATCAGTGTAATTACACAGTTTAAAAGTGCATGCTGTGGACCTACATATCAGCACAGACAATACCTCCCTAGGTGCCAGCTGTGTTTCAGATTTGCTAGAGTTCTCTATAAATTTTTCTTTTTAGAAAAATACTGGTTTTAAATTCTTCAAATTCAATTTACTTCAAAACAATTGAGGGAAGTTCCCTACCATTTGCTTTCCAATCAGAACAGGTACTCAAAACCTCGAGCTTTTGAAGACAAAGCACAACTTCATGCACTGTGGCATTATGTCTGCGAAGAACTGGATTTAGAAACCCAGAGTCCCTCCTATGGCCCTAAGGAAGCCAACAGTTTACTACCACAACATGGACATCATCTCCACTATAACAYTTCAGCATTAAGATGTAACCCGGCCAAAGGATCCTAACCATAAGAATACTGTTCAGTGAAGGGAAGTGGGGGAAAGTATTCCCCAAGGTATCCAGGAGCTTTAATTAACCAGGAGCAGATCAGACTGCTCTACTGTCCCTTCCGCGCAGGGCATTGAGAGAAATGGAAGGGTYAACGTGATTATCTTTCTTTTTATACCCTGGGGCAGGCAAAAATCTAAGACTTCCTACAAATTCATGGGACATGATCTAGGAACTCCAGCTTTATCTTTAGCTAATTAACCCAGTTTCGAGCCGAGGTATCAGCAGCATTGTCCTGTACGTAGGTTCAGCAGCTCTTTCTTGGACCACTGGACACTTCTGCCTGGGTATTCCGCCCTCAACAAATGCATTTGATGCTCACGCAGAGCCTCTTGGCTGCTTGCTCCCGCAGCCATCTGTCAGGATGGCACACTGCCTGCTTACCAGGTGACATGCCAGTTTTCCTAGGGCAGAGATGCCAAGAATAGGTRGTTTTAAATACACAGCCAGCACATTAATTCACTGCCATCTTGCCTTCAAATCCCTCCTCCATGAACTCAATAAAGGCAAGAACCACCATACAAGAGGCAAGAAGTCCATTTTGAGCCCTCAGATTCCTGACATAGGTCATTAACACATGCTTCAAAATGAAAAAAGTGTCAGGAGCTGAGCAATTACAAAAATAACCTGCTCATCAAAAGCCTGGGAACACCACAGCTGCAGACATGCATATGGGCTTGTCCACAAAAGCTGCTATAAACSCTGGAGTAAACCCTTTCATTTAAAAAGGAAAATGCCTCAGTTCTGTTCAACATGTACAGCAAATTAAAGCCACTCCAGCCCCAACATAGTACTTGCATAGAGAGGTTTAACACATTTAATGCATAGTTAAAATTAATTTGGAACAACTTTTCTGTTTCAGCAATAAAGATAAGCTTTAAAGTGARTTATTTTACTGCTGGAATATGATCAAGAGGAATGTAAACACAACCTGTAATGGTTAAAACCTAAAGAAATGTTAGCTTTACAGAGACAGCCACAAAAATGCAAGTCTTCATGCACCTCCCTCATCCCAATACAAACACTAAACTGCCTGCAAGAAGAAAGACTTTGCAATACATCACAGGCAGGGAACCTTTYGGTCTGCAGGTCACGCAGCCCGTCGTGAGAAGAGACACCTGCTCCCAAAGCTCCCGCAGCCCATGGACAGGACACAACTCCATTAAGGCACCAGGTCAATGAACTTTCGGGCAGTTGGGAAGGACTGTGTAAATCACTTCCCACTCGCATTTAAGGAATCGRCAAGGAAAAGAGCAGTAAAGAAGTTGCAGGCTGGAGAAATCGTAGCRAGAGGACTTGGCCCTTGTGTCAAGYTTCATGCCACTGCTCCTAGATGAGGCGGTGGGCAACAAGGTGGAAAGTATCATCCACTGCATGCCTGCCTAGCCTCAAAAGCCATTACGTTGTTGGCACAGGCAGAGCACGTATCAAAAATTAGCCTCAAGGCTAACGGCAACAGCACAGGACAGATCAAATCACACAACACTAAAAAACAAAGATGATGGTGTTCCAATACACACATGGGGTTCCTCTGAGGAGGTGAGATCCCGCCAGCTCACATAAATACAACTGACCTTTTTTGGCAGAGAAGAGATTTTTGTAAATATATTTGATTTCCCCAGTTACGTGGCACACAAAGATGCCAATTTTGAAATACACTTGAACACTGAGTACAACACAAATGCTTTCCAGCCCTGTGTTAGGAGTTTTACCCTATTTGGACAAAGTCCATTTGAAAATACCTCATTGTTATTCTACTGAGGCCTGAAAAATGACTTATCCTCTCTGCTCTTCCTGATATCTTTATCTTTGCTTTTCTCTCTCCCAACATTTCCCCTCACACCCCCAAACACCTTTTCTCTTCTCAGATCATCTACTGCCAGACCTCCTGAACCCACTCGCATACATTTGTCAAATCAGCTACAGCAGACTTTCGTATCTCTGTTGCACCAGGAAAAACAAATGCTAATTTGAGCCCCCAAAGTCAGAAACACCAGCTAGTTTAAGTCCACTAAGCTCCATCATAAGGCTGTGCCGATTAGGAGGATTTACCCCAGGAACAGAATAGTGCTGACTTGCATTAGCTGAGCCCACCTTGTCTTGAGGAGAGAGCACTTGGAATTAGAGGATTTCATATTAAGTGATCTCAAGCTATTAAGCTTGTAGATTAGGTGCGTTAGCAAAGCATACACCTGTATCTTGTCTGCTTCATGAGCCCATATAGTCACCACTATTTATGGACRTTTCAGCTCATTGCTGGGTATAGCTGAACATGGAACACTTGAGTAGTGCAGTCAGACTGAAAGGCACTTCCTCTTACAATTTGTGGAAACTACAAGAGCTGTGAAGAATATCTCTATATTTGTAGTACTAGCCATGAAAGAACATTTTAAGTCTTCAATTGTTTTATGGTTTTGGGCATCAGRCCAAGTATACTAACTTACACCAGCCATTTCTAACATCCTTTTGTTTCCATAGTGTCACCTACACTCTCCCCTTCAGGCAGCTAGATGCAGGCCCTCCACAGGGTCCCTTGCCAGTGACAGAAAAGGGCCATACGCTCGCCATAACAGGGCAATTAAGTGCTCCTTTRGGAGAGCAGAGGAAGGAGAGGGGCCTACAAGGCACAATGGTTTCCACCCGCACCTGCTTTTGGCTGGGCTGTTAGAGCAGACAGGAGGGGAAAGTCTCTAGAAATGTCCAGATAGTTCAAGAGCTAACCAGGGCCATTGGCAGGAAGCTTAAAATCAGTGAGGCTAACCTAATTTACATCCAGCACCAAACTGTGCTCCTGAACCCCAGGATGAGGAAAGCAATCTGGCACTTTTGTTTCCCTTTTGGCTCAGCTCTGCTCTTGGTTCTTYGACAGGACACACACAGCTCACTTTGGCCTACCTCTGCCAAGAACAAGTCTCAGGATCTTCTCCCATCTCTGAAAAGGAAGTGAAATTCCAATGCATCCCTTCCAGTGCTGCCTCCTAAGGAGAAAATCAGCATACACTCCCCCAGCCAGGATGTAATTTTCATTCAGTGCATGTGGTTACTCAAATTGTGCAGTTTCTTGCAATATCTGTATTTATCTCCCAATTGAAATCTTACTGCAGATTAAGCTAAATTCCCTCCATTCTTGCTATTTCAACACTATAATTACATTACAGATTTCATAAGCTAAAGCTGTGAAAAGCAGCAATCCAGCTCTGTTTGAATAGCAGCAGATTACACTTGCTCAGAATTCTATAGAATTTGTTTATGTTTGCATGATTTGCAAACCACTGCAGGGAAAGAGGATTACTGTAACCACCATGTTTGTTTGATTTTTAAAGTGCTTGTTTTTCCATCATGTAGCAGATAACATCTGTGGTCACCATGTCATTGTACACTGAGCTTCCACAACAGATAATCATAGCAGAGACAAGATATGGATTGCTAGAACATCTCTGCTGATGCATTTCCATACAAATGCAAGAGTCTTTGCTATTGCTTATAGGAACTCTGTTCAACTTAGTTTCTCAAGTCCCAGAAAGAAGGGCTTCTACTACTTCCTTTAGAGAACTGCTAGATTTTCAGAGCATTTTCCCCTAACAAAGTCGATGAGATTTTTCTTTTTAAGCCCTTATGACAGGGGGCATCCCAATTCTGGGGAGCGATTGCAGAGTCACAAGTCAGGCAGGAGGCAAAATCCTACTTCCCTTTTTGAGAACTTCAGTCCTCTAGACAGAGGTACCTTTTTCCACCACCTGCAGCATACTAATCTTTAGGTGGTCCTCCTATTCGTCTGCTGAAGCTTCAGAAACCCTGCCTAGCATCTCTTTACTTGATGGAGTCATATGCTGCCCAGGAGCTTGGCAAGGCTGCAAGTTACATGTGCATACTCAAGATGGAAAAACATCTCATTTCAAGGCAGCATAAGCCTTTGCAAAGCAATTGGGAAGTGTCTGTAATCACATTATCCAATCTAGAGGTTTAAATGAAACCTCTGCAGAGAACAAAATTCAGAATGCTCTGTCATTCCTAAACTACTGCTTTATTTTACAGAACAGGTTTTTTTTTTTTTTTTTTTTTTTTTTTTTTTTTTTNTTTTTTTTTTTTTTTTTTTTTTTTTTTAAGTTTTCTGGGTTTTGTTTTGTTTTTTAGTGATCCCCTTCAAAAGGCTTAGTATTGCATGCCCAAAAAACCAAGCAATTTTGACATGCAGAGTTCTCAGAACAAAGTTTAGATTGGTGCTGYTAATGCAAAATATGCAGAGATGGATTACACACAGCTGCATGTCACAGCCTGATGATATATCTTCTTTCTAGACCACAGAAAAAAAAATCAAAGCTTATAGGCAGAGCACAGAAGATGCTGTACAAAACCAGGAATTAATCTAGTAAATCCATTCTCCTGAAGTTTCCACATGCTGAGTTTAAGACCTTCTTTTCCACAGATGACAGCAAGACATTCATGGTGAGGTATTCCCAAGAAAGCTCTCTCCAAGGATCCAGAAAAAGGCTTAAGAAAAAGAGGCTGTGCTGAAAGTGAGAGCTTTGACCATCTTCTGTCAGTCCTAATTTCTARGGTGCATAAGAAAGTTTTCACCTTTCTGGGTATAACTGACAACACGTACAATAAAATACATAACTTCCACTAACATTAATGGGAGCAACTCAGGAGAAAGCTCCATTACTTAGTTCAGTAACCCACTACACCTCTTGAACCTTTTATTCTCTTCATTTCTTATGATTGTTTGGATTTTGCAGTCTTTTCTATAMGGAAATTCTTAATATGAAGAGTGAAAAAGCTAGCAATAATAAAGATTAATGTATAACACAGAAAATGTTTCTTCTAAGTAAGATCTCCAAGGACTAAGTTTTCACTTAGTCACTTCATTCTTTCCTGTTGAGAACTTAAAAATTTTGCCTAAATATATCCAATCCCATTGGATACATTTGGGCTTGGAAATATCATTTGAATGATCATAAAGCCACTAATACATTAGTAAAACTAGTATTACTACAGTAATACTGTCAGAAGTAATTGCACATTACTTAGCATATAGCTCCTGCAAGAAATAGTCCTATCACTATATAAATTACTCTTTTAAAAAATAAAAATTAAGCTTTTATTCCTTCTTCTGATGGCAACAGTACAGGCCCTTGGTGCATTTAAAGAGGCTTAAATCAACGCAAATTTCCCAGATTGTAAGCAACTTCAAGCTTACCCCAGCAGCCRGGCAAGAAAGTAGAAATTTAACAGCTGTAATTACAAGCAGCTTCATTAAAACAAATGTATGTGCCTGGAAATAACTCATATCTATTTAAGAGACATCAGCTTAGAGGAGGCATTAGTACAGCTATCCCAGAGAGCTAGTAATGGTCAAAAAGGCCAGAAGAAAGAGTAATCCGTTTCCCAAAGGAAGCTTCCCATAAACATAATCCCAAACTCATTTTGCACAAATATCACAAAAAAATACCCAGAAAGCAGCCTTTACATTAGATAAGAACTAGGCCATTTTTTTGAATAGAAGTTAAAGGAAATAAGTGACCATTAGGATTACACGCAGGGTCAAAGTGTAAACAACTATAACTACCTCTGACTATTACAGAAGATAGCATATTTTCTATTCATAGTTGCCATTTGGGGTCAAAAAAGCCTACAAAATACATGTGATTCTGATCCAGAACTCATTTAAACTCCCACATTCAGGGCTGTTACGATGCAGAAAGCCTGTTCGGGTCCAGCTACACGTATGAAAGCAAGTATGTTAATTCTTATTACTTCCATATTCTCAACTTACTTCAAAAGCAAATTTCCAAGCTACAAAAGTGTCAACGCAGAAACGAGCAAGTCCTTCAGTCCTGTTCTCACAGATCGCCTGTTCTGTCCCAGTCGCTGCTCTCCAAATTAGAATCTTAGTGAAAATTAATTTTTTTCCCATTAACAGACCAAACTAAGAGGAAATCAGTAACAAAGTTGTGCAGATGAGACAGGAGAGGATGCTGACTGGCTGATTGAGGCAGGGGGAAAAGAAGGGTTGTTTGCRCCATTTTCTTGTCAAAACAAAGTACCAAAGAAAAAAGCCATAACCTTTAGGTGAAAAAGGAAGCTTCAGATGCTAACTTGCATTTCAAAACACACTTAAATGTGTGATATTCTAGCTAAAAAGAAACATCACAATTCTTTTATTCTTTTAACTGAAATAATCCAAGTTTGGTCTAAATATTTTAGGAAATAAATAATCCTTGTTCTGCCACTGCTATAATTTTTTTTAGCTGTGTGAATAGCCTTCTAGAATCCTAGAGTAGATGCTATAAAAGTAATAAACTTCTCCCATTATTCAGAACCCAGAACTGCTTCTGCAGTTTTGAACCTCAAAATACATCCCTCTAACCAGCCCCGTTCCCCAAGCCAAAGATGAAAATCTCAAGGACTCGGAATTACAATAGCAGACATCAACACCTGCAGAGCACAGGAGTGAATGTTGATTTATTTTGTGAGACAGGGCACTGATCTATTCCCCAYACTGACATTCTAAATTTAAAAATATTTATATGGCTGAAGTAGAAAAACCTATCCAAGCAGAAATCACTAACTGATCATCATAAATCAAATTCCCTTACTGTTTCTGTCATAGGTTCTCTCTAATTATAGACTAGCTTGTCTCCTTGTAATCAGTCCCATTTCCAAAATATTTTTTTCCACATTTACCATAAGCAAACAGTATGTTTTACRGTTAAATGGCAGTAGCATCTCCAAATGATTTCATTTGTCAGAAGAACTCAGGGACCTCGAATCAACCTGAAGAGATTAAATCATTAGCCTTTCACGCTTTAACAAAGCTAAATAAAGCCACTCTCGGCTCAGAAGAGACCCATGAGGACTACCGTGGATGTTCAGGAGAGTGGCAGAGGTGGCCCACAGGACAGGACAGAACACGGGTACCCAGGGGCCACGTGGCAGGCCGCAGTGGGTCACACTGCTGGCTGCGGTGCCGGGAAGGGTCGCTCTGCGCTCCGGGGCATGGGCCTGGAGCGCTTCRCTAGAAGGGCTCCTACATCCTGCAGGGCGGATGGAAATGAAAACTGCTCACTTTTAACAGCATCAGGTTTTTCCTCCTCCKGCTTTCATTTCTTCTGTTAGGGTATCGCCCTGGTACCTTTTCTCTTTTCATTGACAGCTTTCTTTTCACAAAGAAAAGCCTACAAAGGTTTAGCTTGAAATAATTGTCATTCTTTCACATGTCTGTTCACACAAAGGCAACTGTTCCCCATAACATGAGCTTCACACCATCAAGAAAGCAGTATCACCATAGCTTTCAGTGCTAAGGCGGCCAGCTGGTCTCTAAAGCCTGATATAGTGCAGAACACTGATTCCCTAGTATATCCTAAACATAGTCTAAAGTGCAGGCTCCAACATGATGATTAAAAATCCAAGATACTTAAGTGACAGATCTAGAGAAAAATTAACCCAAGAGGCTGAACTCTGCTCCTTGCCAGGGGTGGTACAGAGCTTCTGTAACAGCAGAAGATGGGAAAGTACCTCTGCAGATAGCAGCAGCTCAAGTCACCCGCTCACAGAGAATTTTTCATTGTCGTCAAAGTGACAGTTGCCCACGTGCTACACGAAAAAAAGCTGTATATTTTAGAAGACTTCAAGAGACAGGCATTGAAGGAGGTGGCAATGAAGCCAACATCAACTAAAATTCACAGAAATGTCAAAGCGCCCTGGAGAAAACTCAGTTCTTCCTAAGAGTTAGCATTTCCAAAGATCCCAATAGGAAACCCTGTGACAGGATGTACATTTAATATCTTCCATGATGTAGATTTTGCACCCTAACAGTTTGCAGACTTACTCCATCCACATAATTGATATAGCAGTCATTTTTAGCATAACAATTTCAGTAACAGGCAAAAGCATGAGTTTACTAGATCTATTTCTTTCCAAAGCTACACAAAAACATCAGGCAGCTTTCTCCAAATTACAGCGAGCTGTTATCTATGCATGGTTTYTTGTTTGATCACTGGAATAAAAGCCCTGTTGCTCAATCCCAGTTTAAGAGTTACACTCGCCAAGGGCAATGGTTTCTKTGATCTTAACATCAGGATCAAAACGGAGATAGTACACATCTACAAATGCGCACGGACTACAAAGCAGCCACACTTACCACTAGCACATGGGTGAGCACAAAAAGAATAAATGACACATCAAAGAGTCCCCCAGCTGTAAAAGATTCTCCTTTTTAATTCATCAGCTCATTCAGTTGCCACATTTATTTGTTACAGTTCATATTCAATACAATTAATCACAAGTGTTTTACTTGACTAAATATGGAATAATTTGTAGCAATTTGATCCAGAAGACAATAATAAAGGCTTTAATATCGCTTTTTTGTTATTAGAAAGCACTTTTATGATAAAAAAGTCACTTTAGTAATTCACCATTTGGTCCTAATGTTCTTAAATGAAAAAATCCTTAGAGTTTTCAAAAAGCCTAAAATAGGGAAACATCTGTTAAAATAGAGGTCCAGCTGTTCAGTGAAAAGGTCCAATGCTAAGGAAAAAAAAACAGTACTTAAAGCTTCCTCTGCAATCCATAAAAATTCTATTAAAAGTGTCATGGAATAGGGTGAAGAATTTACCCAGGTTCAAAGTGATTTTTTTTTTTTTTTTTTTAAGGACTGACATCTTTTGGTCATCAAAACTTGGAGCGATTTTTTAATTTAGTATCACACAGGTGCTTCAGTCTAACTAGGCCATAGTCTGCAGCTTTTCTAGAGCAGTCTCCATTGTTTTTATTTCTAAGAATAAAGAGCCTTGAAGTATGTTACCCAGTTTCATTTTTGGTTCAGGAGGTCTGCTATCTTTCCTAAACTTCAGGCTCTTCCTGCACACAAAGCTGTACAGAGTAGTTAAACCAACTTACAGGACATTACTACATTGCCTTTATATTGGGAGAAAACCTGAATCATATCAAGGTAAAAGACTAACCATAACTAGTGGGRTTTTTGTTTGCAGGATTTTTTTTTTTTTTGGTTGGTTGGTTGTTCTGGGGGGTTTAAGTAGGCTATAATCCCCAGCCATAGTCTTGCAGAGGTGAGGGGGCTCCCCTTTAAATTGTTGATTTACCTTTTTAATTGAACTAGACAGACAACTTTGACAGCTTTTCAGCAACAGCATCAATCAACTGGTTAACATTCTTGTTGCAAAGGACAATTCAAATAGGAAAGTTGCACTCATTACTGCATCCCAGAGCAATCTGAGCAAACCAAAAACTGTGAAAAGATACAGAAAACTCCAGCACAAAGGTCACATCTGCCTACCTAATGCTATCTAGTGTCTGCAAATATAACACATGCGTGAAATATGATAAAGATAACTACTCCAACAATGTTAATTTGGATATCTGGCAAGGGTATCCTACCTTTTTTTTTTAAAAAAAAATGTTTTATATAACTTTTTAAACAAGCTTATATAAATGGAGGAAATGAAGTTATTTACAACCTGTCAAATTTCAGATCTTGTGACCTCAGTATTTGCTGTATTGTTTGTACATCTCCAAGCGCATCATCAGTTAAATTCTGACAGCCACATAGTGGTGTTGTATTTTTTAAACCTGATAAAATCTGAACTTTTTTTTTTAACTGAAAGGGGGGAACAAAAAGCATTAAAAAAACATAATTCAAGACCATAATATTGACGAACAAAACTTCAAACCTCCCAAAAGATTTAGGTGAGTCTTGATTCAGCATAATTCTTGTGTTTGAGCTCTAAGCTTGATCACATCAGGTTTCCAGAGTGAAAAAGAGAATCACTTTGGCCCTTCTCAGGAAATTAGGTTTGTGTGAGACAAAACTAAGTATGTAGCAGGGGGGAAAATAATGCTCAAAGCAAACTGCATGCTAGTTATAGATGAACTATTCCCAAGCTGAAAGCAAGTACAAGTCTCATGGTCAGTCCCTGTGTTGTCAGCCAACAGGGCCATGGTCAGGGCCTCCGCCTTCCATCTTCCCTGGCTACTGGTTAGAGGCATTTTGCAATAATAGGAAACACTTATGTTACCTTTCTATTTTAGGGAGATAAGAAGTTTAGCATTAAACAGCACCAACAGGGAGAAGAACTTCAAACTAGGATACCAAAGAAAAACAAAAAACCACAAAACTGATTCCAGAGGACAAGATACAGGAGTAGGAGGGCCAGACAGCTACACAAGAAAGAAGTAACCACAAAGACTGGTTCCAGAGGGCAAGATAAGGGAGCAAAAGAGCCATCCATAACTATGCAGAAGTAGTAAAGAACACACTTGGAAACTACAGAAAGGAYCAACTGGGAGGTAGAAGACCCTAAACTCTATTACTATTGGTTTTGAATTATCATGTGAAGGGGGGAGGATTTTGACTGTAAGGGCATATTTGCCCAAGAATTTCTATGTTTGAGGTCCCTCTTCAGAGGCGCCCGCTTTAAGCTGTAATTACTGCATATGTGCCACTAAGCTTTACTTGGCTTTAGTTTGTCTCTGAACTTCTGGAAGTGGGAACCTAGAGAGAGACCCTGTTACAGTGGCTAGTAAGCATAATTTTCCATAACACTTATGCATTTTGTAAAAACATTGACCTAAAGTGTTGAGTGCATTTTAGGAAAAGGCATGTACTTCTCACTAGTCCTTCCTAAAAAGTTCAGGCCTCCCATCAGTTGCTCTTAAAGAAGCTGTTCCACACATTGAAATGAAAGAGCTAACTAAACTTTGAGACAGGTTCCCTGATACACAAAAGACACAAAACAGAACTCCATCTTCCAAGCAGTAACAGAACTTAGCAGTTTTGGTTTTTGCCTAAAAGCAATGCATCTCATCTTTAAGCAAATCTTATTTTGATTCAATGTTTAGCAAACATGCAATCATCAATACACTTTCCTTTGGGTTGTCACTTGAAATAGACATTTCTGATTATGACTTGATACAGGGAAGAACCAGAGATTCCTGATCTCAAAAGCTTTTTTTCAGTCAGGGCATGTTACAAAACAAAATTCCAGAGAGCTCTACCCCAAAACATCTGTCTCCTTACACACACCTTTATCCCAAAAGCTTCATGAGCAGATAGCTTAGATACATCAACAGAACAACTTCCACATGAAAAACTACTTAAGTAGATAAGAATTTCTCAAGTGGAAAAGATGACGACAAGGAAGGATGGGAGATTTGACATTATGGGAACAAGGAAGAGGCGTGAAAGCTCCCCTGAATTTCACAGTATAAGAACTAGGGAGCTTCCATAGAAGGACTGAACACAAAGGGTAGTCAACCACACACATGTAATTCAGTTCTGAAGCTTATTGCTACAGGACCCTGCAAGATGTTTGTACCTTATATAGGTTCAAAAAGCAAGCAGATAAATGTGTGGAGCTCAGGAAGGCTCTGGGCCTCAGAAGATAGTCAATTCTGAAGAATGGCAGTGCATGCTTGCCATGTTCCTGTRTGCTTCCCCAGGTATCTATCACTGGCCTGTGCTTAAGACAGTATAAGTTCAGCAAACTTTTCATCTCTCCCAGTACTGTCCCATTCTGGTGATTCCCCTTCAGAGAAAACCTGGTAGACAATACAGAGCACTAGGAACATGCAAGAGAAAGATGTATTTGACTTTTCAGCTTAACAGCAGTGAACTGAAGCAACAATTTTATTTTTATTTTTCAATTGTTTTGGTCAAATGAAAACAACCTCTCACAATTAACCTTACTGCTGTACAATGTGCATCTGTGAGGACAAACACCACCCAGAATATCTGAGTGAATTTTAAAAGACTTACGGATATTYCACTCAAAGGATGCTGAACAAGATCAATGGACGCCAGAGATCATTATGTATGACTTACCTTGCCCATCTCCTTCCCTTTCTGCCTTTGAGGCTCTTTTAGTGCACTGAATGTCTTTCAGGGGAATTTCATTTAATATCTTGGCAGAATACTCAATTCCTCCTGTCAGATCCTTGAGGCAGTCCTATAAATAAAGGGCAGAATGCTTTATTACTAGAGTCAGCAAAAGAATTGTGCACAACGATGTCCTTACTCATACCACAGTGTTATTAAAATGTACATACTGTTTCTGTGGTTCAGAGGCAAAGGGAGTCAAGCAATCGTGACTTGAGTTTCTCTTCTCCTGGATGTGATACATATAACATTTTGTATTTTGAATTCTGCTCCACATGACATGCCATCTCTGCCTCTACTRCTTCTATTCACTCACTCAGGCCCACATCTTGTTGCTGTTGTGTCAGCCTCTGTACACRCTTGATCCATGTTTAATACTGCTACATAATTAGTGCCAGAGGCCTCCATTTGCTAACTGCACGCTTTAGGTTCTAGCAAGTGGCAGTCTGCTAGGACACACAGTGCTGTGTTACAGTTAGAGCACACAACTCCCAACCCATCTTTGTATTCCGGTTGCCCCCAACATGCAAGGAACCTGGAAGGAGTCACTCAGGATCCTGATTTCACATCCACTGGAACTTACACAGCCTGTTGCTGCTGAACAGTAGCTTCATAAAACTGAAGTAGGTCATTGCTAAATACACTAATTTTAAAACAAACCTTCTTCAAAAAGGCTTCAAGGTACTTGCAAGCATTAGCACATTCCATTCCACCTTACACACATTGTAGCCAGACTCACAATTTTATCATGAAACTCATCCTATTTTTGTGCACTACATCCATGTGCACACATGATCACACAGGAATTTGAGCTTTTACTTTTTGAAAAGGAGGTATTTCTAATATGAAGAACCAAAATATGACCCAAAATGCACTATTTAATCATTTGGAAATTGTAATCTACAAAACATCAAGATATTAATGATTTTTGAAGTGGGCAAACTTGTTTGATGCATTTTCAACACAATCCTCTCTAAGCATTGAAAGTTTTTTTCATATTTTAAACAGATCGAATATTTTTGTATTATGTATGTAGTAGCAAGCACTATGACCAGTATGATTTAGTCTATACTAAAGGCCAAAATCAAGAAAAATGTGACTATTGTAGTAATACAAATAGCAGCTGCCATCCATTATTGTAAATCAAAATGTAGGAAAATAAAAAGAACCATTACACAACTTGGTTATCACAAGCCCAACAGTAAACTTAAAGTAATACCATCATTCGAATTAAATCCAGATTAGCTGCACATGTGCTATGTAGACCTGAAGCAAAGACCTGTATACTTCAGAGTTAAAAGAATGATCTTTTGAATGAGCAACTGCTGATGCCACGCAGAAACTCTGGTTTCATTTCTCTTGACAACAGCTGTGGAAGCAGCATCCGAGGTCACAAGAAAAGCCTGTGAAACTATTTTTTACCTGGAAGAGCCAAAAAAAATTGTAGATACAGACTAAGTTATGCATCTAAAAAAGTCCAGAGATTCATTTAGCAACTGACAAATGTGGGAATATATATGTATTTTAGAACTGTGAGAGCATTCAGGCATATGTACATATGTACACACATATTCAAATATGTGCATATTTCTGCAAGCGTGTATATGAAAAAGGTTTCATAGTCAACAATTAAACTTCTAGTGTAGGGTGGGCTGCCATTTAGACAGTACATTAAAAAAGTCTGCTAAAATTGTACATATGCATTTTTAAATGCAGGCATGCAATAATGTTCCTACATGTCTTTGGAAGCAGTATCTATGTCAAACTCGAGGCTGGAATGTCATTGCTACTGGCAGGGCACTACTGCGAGGACACTCATGTATGCAGTGGTCCCACTGACGCTGTCAGCTGTTGTTTATGCATGRTTCAAGTCTAGATGTCAAGGCAAGACAGAAGGAGCCAGCAGGGAATATACCACAGAAGGAAGGGGTAAGGAGGGAAGGATTAGTTACATAGATGCTAAAAGATCTGCCCCTCCTTTCTTCTAAATGAGAAGTTAAACAAAAGTGAATTCTATCATAAATGAGATGATCTGAATGTAAAAGAGTTGATAATTAGACCATAAATACACTGAAGAGAAGCTAAGTTGGAAATGCTCTCCTACAAAAACCCTTCATATTTGGCATCTGCAAAAAAATGAGCTACATCTTAACATCTGTGTTTAAACCAGATTTCCCTCCATTCTGCTAAAACATGAGTCTGTCTTGCCAAAYGAAACAGAAAATATACATTTAAAGGCTTCTCAGTTTTTAAAATGAGCTGACCTGCGTGTTTTTTTCTACTTTCAAAATCTATGTACCTTTTATTTGAACCATGGGACAGCTTTCAGGAGAGAAAACAGATCAAGAGACTAGATGTTCTCAGAAAGCACCAAGTACTTTCCTAAAGGCTTACTCTTTCCCTGCACAAAGCTAAACCCATAGCACCAAAACACTCTCATGTTGCTCCATCTTGTCTAAAGAGCCAAACAGCAGTTTTGCTACTGGAGAATCCAAAGCTTTTTGGGAAACCTAGATTCCAGCTTCTGTTCTTCCRTAAACTTGCTCCCCAAGGGGCCTACAGAGAATTACTTTTTCTTAGACAGTTCCCCAGAAGCAGACAAATTTCTTTACACCCCCCCTCTCTGCTTGTGATTTGAATTTCAAAGTGTTCAAGGTATATTTTTAAGTTAAATTTGTGCAACCCTCTAGACTCAAACTTCATTGATATATGCTAATAAAGCATATGCAAAGTTCTACCTGTCAAAAAACTTTGTGTTAGATATACTTTTAGACTTTCAGCTATGGAATCAGCACCACACAGATCAGGAGGCAAAAACCAARGAGCTCAGGGTGGCAGAGTAAACATGCTATTGCTAGAACAAGGAATCACAGTGCCCACACAACTTTGTTCTTCTAAACTTGGAGGGTACAGTGCAAGYAAGCAAAGTGCTTCACCTTTTTGAAAAGGTTACAAGATCATTTCATCATAAGAAGTTGTGCTACCCGATTCCCCCAAATTATAAAATATGTATTCATTGATCTAGTGGARTACGCTACATTAAACTTCCACAGAAGGCCCAAGACATCACTGTAAACACACTTCACTCAGGTAAAACATAGCAATATATTAACTTGGCTAATTTCCCCTTACCACCATCACACTATCGTTCCATAATTATGACACATACTGACAAACTTAGGAGCTGAAATTAGCCTCAGTGTAGGGTGCATGTCTGTGCTATCAGCCGCTACATCTGGCCAGAGAACAACTGGCAGAATTACCTACGTAAAACCAGTGCCATCTTGGGACGCTTTCTGTTCGTCCATCTCTAAAATTCACTAGAGTATTCATTAAATAGATGAAGGTGCATTAAATGAAGGCAGAAATTAGAGCTAATTTTAAATATGCTCTGGTTTAATGGAACCTTGTAATCTGCTCAGGTGCATTACACTTGTGATTTCCTTAATGTTTCTTTAATGATTTCAGAAGGTAATTCTCTGTTGCACTGCAAACCAGTTCTGTTCAGACACATTCAAGTTTTCCCAGAGTGGAATAAGCAAGTTATCAAGAGAACTAATTAGCTTGACCTTCTGTTTGCCCAGTAATGAGAAGTGCATCAAACAGGTCTCTCTTCATGTCTGAGTCTGTCAATTAAAGCTCAGGCTTTCTATTCGTTGCGTTGTCCTCAGGAACATTTACCACAAGCACAGCCGATATAAGCAATGCCCTATCCACTCGCCTCTTCAAACTACCAGGTAATAGCTTTGAATTTTCTTCGGCAGAGGAAAACAAAGAACCGTAAATGAARCTTCCTTTGCAAAAGCCATACAAAATCCCTATGAATTCAGACTTCTTAAGCAAATTGAAAGCTAGATCTGAACACCAATGGACCCTACGACCAAGGGCTATGCTCAAAAGCCTAGCCATACTCATTTATTAAGAAAACCAGTAATTGCTRCATTTGAATAAACTGTGGATTCTGATTTCTCTAGCATTCTGATAGAGCATTTTTGAGCAAACAAAGCCAAAAACACTTTGTTATATAGCATACCTTGATAGTTTCAGTCATCTCCTCTGCTTGTAAAGACATTTCTGAGTTTGTTGAAGTTAAAATTCACTACACATCATCCTGATATCCACTTACACTTATTTTCCCAACACTCCAGCTTTGCAACCCTAATTAATCTCCATTTCACAGGCATATAATGAAAGCACAGAAAAACAAGAACGAGATCTCCAGAGACTTCTTGTAGTAATCAGGATCATCACAGGTACCTAACCCATTCTCCCCAGTGTGATCCATCACTGTTACTGAGGCTCTTAAGCTCCTTATCTGCTCCATGGAAAAGTCAATACCTCTAAACAGTGGTTGCTGATCACAACCACCATCATGCCAAGCTAAACACTATCTAAATTTTTTGCAGAAAGGAGATTGTCTTGGTTCCCTTTCCACAGGAGTCCATCCTCCTCTTTTAGTATTCATATATCCGGCCACATTTTCAAAAGCTGTGCACTTGAAGATCTTTCTACTGAAAACCAATGAGCTGTCATTCTTCCCTCTCAAACACAACTGACATCAGATGCAGCGACATCTCTTTCACTGAAAGCCTTAGCAATTAGAGCATACGGCCAAGATACGGGAGATCCAGTTTGTTTCTTCCTCTGCTTGAGGAGATTCAAACTCACACCTTTGACTGCTACAAACTAGGTTATAGCCTATTCTAACACAGGTCTTTCTGCACTTTATGCAGCAATCTCATAAGCATTAACAACTTGGAAGTTGTTACTATAGGAAGCAACTCTAGTTTTCCCCGATCTCAGGGAGTACAAGCCACTAGAGTCATGCCTTCATCTTGTATTCGTTCCCTCCAATCCTGAAGACCTTCAGTTTCTTTCTGCACAATGCCAGAGCTTCAACACAACACTGAAGGCGTATCTGCCCACAATAGCCTCAGAACTGGCAATCGGTCCTAGGCAGAAGACGCAGACATGAACGTATGCAGGCAGACGGGAGATGTTAATTTTGGGTTTTCSATATACAGGAGACTGCCCTAGATGTGAAGCCACATATGAAAGAATGTCTTTTTCACCTCCATGTTTTTTTCCCCAAATAGCTTCTGCTGAGTTTTGCATTAAGCTTTAACTGGTCTTGTAGAATTTGTTAATATCCCATCTCATATCCCATGAGATGTCCCTTGGATGTAGGAAGACTGCAAGCAGCTTAGAGGACTCATAAGACACAGACAAAATGCACTGTGCTACTTAAAACAGTGCAGAGCACAAGCAGCCTTACAGAAACTCCCTTACAAAGGCAGATGCCTAGAGACTAACAGATTGGATTTTCAGGAATATTCTTCTGGGCTCGGTACCTCAATTCTGCATACATCCCAGAGTGTGAGCACCTCAGGGCTTTTGGAGAACTGTGTTACGTGATTCCTAAAAGAGTTAGGAGACCAAAGGAAAGTCTGAGTCCCAACCTTGACCTATTCTACTGGCAATTACTGCACAGAAGTAGCACACCTTCTGTAATTCTGCACCTACATTGCTTCCTGAGAAAAAAAAAACAGCACTGAAGAAGTGCATAAAAATGATAACTCACATGAATTCAGCCAAATTGCTTCTGCTTCCAACAGCTTCTGGCAGCAGCTGATCAGATATTACTACTTAGCAAGAATGCATCAAGCTTTGGACAAAAATGCCATTGATATTCAACTGGTGTTCAACCAGTTGAATCAGCAGTGACACCTCATAGGTCGAGCACTGTGTGGGAACCAAGTCTCTTCCCTAATTCTGCCTCAGACCTGCTTTTAAGCCTTAGGGAAGCTGTCAGTTCCTCTTTCTCTATTTCTCCAGCTGATAAATAGAGATAAAGCATGCTTCAACAGAGATTGAGAACTATATAAAAGCAAGATTATGTTATTACCAAGGAGTAATCAGCACCTCATGGTACATCACACTCCTTCAAACCATTGGCAAGGAACCCCCAGCACTTGAATTGCCAAACAAAACAAAACCAGGTAATTACCCACAATCAGTAGCTGCCAGCAGGCACTTTGTTTTCGCAGTCACAATTTCATGCAACTGCCGTCAAATCTGTCGGTTTAAATACCCTGTTCGCCTAATATTCACAATGAGAATACACTCCATCCTTCAATTGCTGGGGCATCATGCCACCTAGAAGCTGATGCTGACTGCTAAGAGTCCACAGCAGAATATACTACATGATCAGAAGAAACCCTGAGCCCTTAGGCACTTTTGCTCAAGATACGAAAAACAAAAGCCTTTCTTACCTTCCAAAAGAAAAAAATTAAGTCACTAAATAGAGTGGAAAAAAACACAAGAGCATTGCAATTAGTAAGTAGTATCTCAGAGAGGCATGTGGCAAGGGCACTTGTCAACACAATACAACCTTCTTCCTCTTGGAGATTATTGGCATCACTTAATCAGAACAGACAACCAAGATGGCTAGGTCAGCCTGCTGATAGATGACATGCATTTGATAGGAAACTACATTCACATGGCTTTGTGCAAGTTAACATGATAAAGACCAAGGGGAAGTTCTCTCAGCACTCGTCCGTTTTAAACTACAAACTACTTCTCAGCATTTATATGGTGCAGGAAGGAAACAAAATAGAAATTGGAAGTAACTAAGATAATAACACACAACATTAGCTGCAAAATCAAATAGCAAAAATAACTAATTATCTCAGTATTTCTTTTTCAGTACCATAAATTAAGCACACTTGTCATTTCTTCCTTGGCAGCAAAAATTTTTATTCATGAACCTGCTCATTTTAAGGGTTGAATCTTTAGACTCCATTAGAAAAATATCACCAACACATTTTGGTTTTTTAATGCAAAGAAAGAAACATTAAGCAAGCTGCTGTCCCCATTTTTCAAAATAAATCTGTTCTCTCRCACAGTTACATGCCAGTATATAAAACATAGATTTCAGCAGAGTTGCTTGAGATTTACATGGCTGCAGAAGCAGAGTCAGAAACCCACAGCATACGTAAAAATATTTACAAAGTGCCTCCTTACATTGCTGAGTCAGCATGCATCTAACCAAGGACAGCAGAGGAATTTAAAGTGCTATTATGCTGCAAAGGGAAAGCATGCCTCGCTTCCTAGGCCAAGGATTATTATTCATTTGCCATGGTGCCCTGAGATCAAGACCCAGTGTGCTAGTTGCTGTACATATCTCAGGATAGGACATTTTGAGTATTTACAATCTAAACAGGTAACACAAAACCAGAGCCAAGAAGCTGAGACAAAAAGCTTCAATAAAGCTTCCTCAGGGTTTCCTGAAGCACCTGCGATGGGCACACCTGCAGCTCAGGGCCACAGCCCCAGATTTCATCTCCCCTTGGACTCCTTCTGAATAGGGCAGTGTCTTCTCCTTCATTCTGGCATCATCCTTCTGAACTGCCACAGAGCTACACACTTACCTTTTAACATGTTACATTATTCTTCATCTTATTCTTTTCACACMTTAGTGGGGAGAAAAAGGACTTAAAAAACTATAACTCTTCTTCACCTTGGGAAGTGCATACAAGCACTTGCTGACATTTTAGCTCCCATCTAATGACCAGTAAACAGAGGGGGGAACCACACTCTTGGTTTCACAGTCTGTGTACGAGGCTTTCCTATAGGCAGAAAGTATTCCTCCGCAAGTCCTTGTGCCAAATGAATTCAATGAGGCTTTGCAATTTATCAGGTACTTCCAAARAGCAATTTTCTATCAAATCATGGAACTCTTGGCTAAACACACACTGTAGCTCCTCTGGGCACACTGTTAAAACACCCATTTCCAATACTTCAGTCAGTTATTGGCATTACCAATGAGAACATATTAATATATTATCACTATTTGTTCATGGCTTATGTCTTCAACAAAAAGACAAGTATAATTCAGTTATCTTAYTTCCACACTAAGAGTACATTAATTTATTCATCAATTAGTCACAGATGAAAAGCAGAAGACAAGTATTCCCTAGCACTCTCAGCACTAGAATCCAAGATGAAATGAAACAGTTCTCAGACATCTCAGAGCCTATATACTTTACCAAATGTAGCAGATACCCTCATTTCTACAAACAGCCTTAACAGCAAGGGCTGCATTCACATTACTCCACCTTTCCACCTAACATACAATAAAAAGATACCCTCTGATCTCCCCTTTCCCTCTTCATTGTGCAGGCAGAGTCTGATTTATCTTGCAAAACTAGCAGCAAAGCCAGTATGGAAATACCAAACAGCTTAATAGCAGCACCAAGAACATCTGCTTTAAGGCAAATGTTCCCTTCAGGTACAGAAAATACATAACACTTGGGCACTGGCAGTCTAGTTCCTATTGTATTTTTTCATACAACAAACTTTTCATGCATCAACAGTTGTATTAAACAAAATATTTCAAGACAGAGGCAACACACCGCACTCAACAGGATGCTGGACTCAGGTTCCAGCTATGTGGGTCAGGCTGGACACCTGACCAGYTATGGGCTCCTGTTCTTTGCCCATCTTGGGCATTGCATTGACTTCTTTGGAGGCAGAGGCCAAGTTTCTCAAGTATGTATTCTGCACTGCACCCAGCTCAACAAATATTCAATTTCCATTGGAACCTAAGTACCAATGTCAAGTGTCACCACAGAAAAATTAGAGCTTTAACTGGGAACAGTCCACTAAACTATTTTACATGTCTAAAACATGTATTTGAGTGGTTTGTAGCTCCAGGCTGCTTTTCCTTGTGTAATTAGCTGAAGCGTAAAAACAATTTAGCTTTGTGTTCCACAAATTTCATTCTTGGAAAAATTGTACAAAAATGAGAACTTAGGTGAACTCAGCCAAACTGGACTACAGGTATAAAGATGCATTTCTCCAAGCTAAACTACTGTAACGCCTTCCTCCACATGGGCACCAACAGCAGTCTCTGCCACTGCATTTTTTCCGGCAGTAGAAGAGGGGTGATCAAAATATCTGCTAGATTCATTCCTTAAAAGCACTTGCTAAACAGACCAGTCAGAAGGGTCTAGTTCACCTCTGTGTACCTCCTGATTCACGTCATGTGGGGCAGGCCCAACTCTCCCCACATCTGACACAAGCAGCTCAGTAGAAGAGTCTACCACAACTCAAGGAGGCACCCAAAATTAAGGGGAAAGTACCAAAGATATCAGTACCTATTTCTTTCTCTGTTTTGCTGCCTGACTTGAACAAAGAACATATTTTCATTATCTCTGCCTGATTAACATCTACATACATGTAGAACAGAAACCCACGTTACCCTTTTGTAATTAGAAACTGTGCAACCACCTGCCAGACTATCTATGCTCCAGCAGCTCAGCAGGTGCCTACATAACCGAGGTACAAAAATCACCAGAATGCTGCACGGGGTGACAAACTGCAGTAAATACCTTACAGGGAGGCAGTCTGTTTACTTGCATCTAGGATATAAAACTCTACGTGCAACTCCAAAAGCAATACCTAGTGCAGAAAAGAAGAGATGAACAGACAGCAATGTTCTCCTTCCTTAGTATTTTCTAGACTTTCCTCCCTTATACTACCTAGGAGATAAGATTTAAAAAGCACATTTTGCAGTCTGCAGGAACTGTGCAGTATTCTGAGTGGGTGTTACATACATATTCTATGCACRTATTTATATTATCATATAGATAATAAATGGAAAAATTAAATACAAATTTCCAGACTGACTCCTCATATAGGAGTGCTCAACCTGAGAAACATTAAAGGAGGTCTCACTTTTGGGACACCTCTGGAGGAAGGGGATGACAGGGAAGAGAATCAGACCCTTTCATAAGCAGCTGCAAAAGGCCTCAAAAGGTTCAAAGCTCACCCACTGCAGTCCTGAAAGTGAGCTTGCACCTTTTGCCCACAAGGCACCTCTGAAACATCAGTGGGACCATGTGTGTGTTAAAATGGCTTTTTAGAAAAAGATCCAGAGCAAAKGCCAAAACTGTCAAAATCTCTCATTCCCACTGAAATCAATGAATCACAAAGAAATCCACAATATTGGAAGAGCTAAATAACACCTGGCCTGAAYGCTGCTATTTTGCACTAAGCAAAAATGGTAGTAACAGCAGCAGCTCTCAGCTTTTTCAAGTCTTGACACGCAAGCTCCAACCTATCAGATGAGGCACGTTGGCCACTTCACACAGCTCCAATCCCGGGCCAGGGCTTGCACTGGCAGGGCTGCACTGTCGCGACATGCTTACCTGAAGAGAAGCCTGCCCATTCATACAATTACAGCAATGGTCTAAGGGAAATAAATGCAAGCAAAGTACCTAAAAGGAAGTCAAAACCAAATCTCAAATCAAGAGACACACATTCATAATCCAGAGAACCTAAATTTTAGAAAGCAAAACACACATCTAGTTAAAGGGTCTTTCCTAAATTCAAAGTTAATAACAAGATGCATCCCACAACTGTAGGGCTCAACCTAGYTCTGCAATCAAGCAGCCAGACCTTTCACAGCTCATTTTTCACATCTCTTCTAAAGCCAAAGCTCTCTCCCTTCACACATATACAATGTAAAGGGRTAGCTAAATAAAGGCTAAATCTAGGTTTCAAGAGAAAACTCATAGCTTCCACTTCACCTGGACCTTCACCAAAGCATAAAGTTCATTCCTATCAGAATACCTACTATAGCAAGGCAAGCTGGAATTGAAAACAAGTTTAGCTTGATTATTCCTAAGATTTAGACATTAAGAATAAACATGTTGCTTCTACACACACACAAAGACGGAAAAGGTCTTCTAGTGTAAAACCTAACCAGCTTTTAAATTCTCCAGTTTTCTAGTGCTGCAAACCATCCTGCATCGAATGACCTACATCTTAACCTTCTACAAACACTCCAGACAGATTGACTTCTCTCCACATGCGCAACTGAGCCCAACTTTTATTTGTCTTTCTTATTAAATAAAACACTGTTGGCAAGGTTAAGCCAGAAAACACTTCTAGGCAAAACAAAAGTTCAGAAATCTTTTTGCACTGATTGTCAGGCCAAAAAAAATCTTAGAAAGAACACTTTTTAACAACAGAAAAGCAAGAACATACAGTCTAAATTTTATCAGCGTTTAGGTATGCATCTGATACAGGTAATTTATTAGCAAAGAGCTTGAGACACTAGCTACTTTACCATGTCTTGAACCCAGATCCTTACTAATATCTTATACAATTCTTTATACTGGCACAATACTATCTGATTCTTTCTGCTAGGCATGGTATTTTCAGTAATAATAGTAGTAATATATCACTACTGTTTTACCACTCAATGCAGGTTTGTTTTCTTCCCCTCCCCCCCCAAAAAAAAGATATTTCCTCCTCCCCCCATAGGAATCCAGCTTCACTAAAGTCTATCTGTAAAGCTAGCAATTAAAACAGAATTTGATCAGCTAAAGCATATTAGGTATTAGCATACATGCAAGTACACATTTCCTATTTGGGCTCAGCAAGCAGAGAGAGAATAGAAGCCAATCTCAGATTCCTGATACCCAGCACCACCCATACATTTCCAGAGCATGTTGCACCTTTGTTCCTATTAGCTCATTGAGCAAAAAAGTCACTGATGTCACTGGAAATTACGTCAGACTCAATGCCAAAGTTGTCTGCAGTGAAAGGTGCATGTCACTGTYAGTTGGCAACACCTGGCCCTAAACAGCACCATCTACAAAAAACCAGAARTCAAAGTGTTCATTCTGTTTAAAAAAACCCCACAAGTTTGACATTTGGTTTCCTTCCACATCAGAAGAAAAAACATGAAAGAGGGCAGAAGAGAAGCTGCCTATTCCCTAAATCCTCCTTGGCAAGACATTGACCTGAAACACAGAAAATCCAATTTCACTAGCTGCTCTCATCCACTTGAAGCAGGACCTTGAATCAGCGTTTCCCACAGTTTGGGCAAGAGCCATTCCCCAAGCCTAGCAGCTATTACTCTACATTAGACACTCTTGTTTGGAGAAAAATCCAGCTAAAAGTTAAAAAAAAAAAARCCTTCAAATGTCTCAGACTGGAAACAGTTTATCTGAAAAATTACCAGCGTGTTCAAAGAGATATGCTCCAGAGGCAGACACATACATCCTCTGCATCACTCCCRCTACTGCACCTCCACGTAAGGGAAGTTGTCAGCCCTGCAGCAAGGAGCCCATTGTCCCTTGTCACATCCATTTTCATTATGCATCTGTCTATCGACCTAAAGCCCCGAGTTCCTCCTCTAGGTGGAAATACCCTCTCCTTTCTGGCTGAAGAGCAACTAGCCTATTTAGGACACTGACAGCAAAGCAAAGAACAGCAATAATTTTAACTCATCTATTAGGCACAAAAGGTTTGTCTTTGCAAACAGTCTCAGTGCAATGGATTGCCCATGTTAACAGGAATTTTCTGTGCTGCTTTCAACTACTCAAGGCTGGAGGTGACGAAGCACATCTGAATGTGGCAAGTAACAACAAACAAAGCCTGAAGGGAGGAAGCTAACATAAATTGCATGCTTGCAAGAAAAAAAATTTTTTTTTTTTTACAATGCCTCTTGTACAATAATTGCAAATACAGTGCATTCAGCTGAAAAAGGGAACCTAGAACAATTGTCAGTCACAGCCACATTTGCACCGAGTAAGCGGGGTTTCCCGGTGCAGCTTCGACAATAACCTCAAGTACTATCTTACGGCTCCTGGCACGTATTTCTCTGGCTAAGACTAACTCTAACCCAAACAACACTTCAGCTCTGCTATGCAGGCCAACGATTTCTCCTCATCCAATATATCCATATTCTTCAGCACAAAAAGGATGAGTAAATACAGAATTGGAGGTTTTATACAAAACATAGATCTATGCATAACCTCATTGGCAGAGGTCAATATCCAGAGCATTTTGTAAGCAATATGCCACACGAGGACAGCCTTGGCAATAAAGCGCACGCATGACAAAAGAGTTAGCTCACTCCTAGGAAAAGGAGCAAGAGGGCTCTCGTCCGCCTCTTTGAAGTGAGAAAACAGGCCTGCAAGGCGTCCAGTACCTCACTGAGCACAGGTGAAGACTCTGCTTCAGTTTTCCTACAGAAGCCCTGAGGGACTGGAAGTACTGGCAAYGTCCCCACAGGGGGTGGAAAGTTCACGTGGCTTTTAGAGAAGTTTGCAGGCAGGACATCAGTTATAGGGTACTCTTACAACTTGAGTAAAAAGCTCAGGAAGATGACAAGTGTCCAGCTATTAAAGGCTACCGTTTTAGACACGGCTGTTATTCAGATTGCTTTCTGCCACAGAGGAAAATCTGTTAGAACTGTCAGTGCAACTGTAGCAATATGTAAATTGGACTAACAGAAGGAGACTATATGGGGGTCAATGTGTGGTATGAGTTACCAGCAAAAAACTGGAAACAGAGGAAAAGTGATGCAATTACTTTAGTCAGGCATTCTGAAGACCTTGCTTTAACAGATTGAGTAGGATGTACTACTTAAAAAAAATCCTCTAAAATATCGTTGCTCAATAATAAAGTGTCAGTCTCAGTCTCAAGTACGGAACTATGAAGCATAGTACATTGAGAACAGATTATAGAGACAGAGACACAAAAGAGGAAAAAGTAGATTAGTCTTACAGTCAAGAAAGTACAAGTTCTACTAGCAGTAAAATCTAGCCAGAGGAAGTCATGAAACTATCAGATTTGTCTTTCTAAACGGTCACTGTTTCACGTATATTGTAAATGACTCTTCCCATCTGAACAAAGAGCAAGCGATTATATGCTTGACAAAAACAGATAAGCACTATTAGTCAGCACTACTTGACAGATTACTGGGCTTTTTATTTATTCTTTTAAAAATTGCTCTAGTTTTTAAAACTGTCTGGAGAAAGAGAGCAAAGTTGTCTTACAAAGCAACTTCATTCTCAAATTACTAAGACCTGAGATCTATACAGCTTGAGAAAACATGTTTAATGACATTCATATCTTAATGGAGATAAAACATACAGAATCAGGGACTCTCAGATTCTCCCCTATTATTAGTCAGGCACCTTATCAGACCTCTGTTCCAATAAAGTGCGAAGTATTCTTGTCTTCAAAGCAGCCTAGAAGTGACCTCTGATATCTCATCCCCATATCTGCATCTGACCTTATGACAGGCATGGTCAGCACTTGTGTATATGTGAACAGGAGGAACCCTGCACGCATAAGGTGCCACAAAGCTACAGCTCAAACTGTGTGAAGATATCTAACACAAGGCAACTATAACCACGAGGAAAGTGCATTGCAAAGAACAAGAGGAAATAGCAARACAGACATACCCAGATTACAGACAGTTTGAATCCTGCAGAAAACTGCTTCACAGATAAAAACTGATCTTAAAGTGTAAAAGTCATGCTGGAGTACTATCTGGACACCAAAATCAAAAAAGCAACCAGACTTACAGGGAGAAAATATGGACATCTCATCAGTTCCTCCAAGGCTGTTGCCATTTCTACTTGATGCTTCCCTCAGCATCATCTATCTCACATTGCAGCCAGCCAGTTTTCACCCAGATATTTGCAATTRCAGCACAAAACAAATCCAGTGGAGTTTCACAGCATCCAAAATATTAATACTGCTATTCAGATCACTTCATAGCCTTKAACAACAGGGATGCCAACATGAAATCCTGTCCCCACCACAGGAGAATAAACCTTCAGGGCAGATGAGCAATCATCCTGAAATTTTCAAGTTAAGGAAGAACGTCAAACACTTCAGGGCATTTAGTCTACCCTTGCCAGTGTCCAACAAACTTATCACTGCCCTGTCACTGAGATCAAGGCCGCAGGCTGAGAATCAGCATTGACACCTGGTCTTTGTCCATGCGCAAGGGCGCATGCACCACAAACCTCTCTGGCAACCTTAACATCCACCTGGATCCAGAAGTAGCCTGAGTATCTGTMTACCTGCAGTCACCTGCAGCCTCACTCAATGAGCAACTCGCAATAACTGGAAGCGACAGGGACAGCCATACAATCGATAAGTTATCCTTCCTCAAGGCAAAGGGGAGCTAGATATCCTTGGGAGCAAACTCAGCACTGCATTTCAACATGCTGCATCTAAATACCAGAAGCAACAGTGAGTATTGAGTGAATGTGCCATAAAAAGAACRCTTTCTACATAACTGGGAAGTATTCATTGCAGTTTAATATTTGAAGCAGAAAAACAGAGGATATAATTACAGCATCCATTTCTTCTTTGGACTAAGACTAGCAGATTCTGAAATCTGTTTGTCAAGTTGAGTCCTACATGGTTAATGACAGACAAATAGATTTCCAGTTCTGCCTTCCACTATGAGCAGAAAGTTTATTTTGGATATGTTTGATCCAGTCTTTAATGGCTTCACACTCACATACACAGAAGAGCAGAAATAACCTGGTATCAAATTAAGTCAGATCTGCTACGGTCCAAAGTGGAAGAGAAATTGATATCTTGAGAGAGAAGTTAGCAACCACAGTATTGCTTTGGTATCCCCAAAACAAGACAAAGGAAAGTTGCAAAAATGTAGATAACTGTATTTTGAAAACAGCTTGCTCTCATTTTCCCAGCTTGAAAATGGCCATCATAGAACAGGGCTTTTGATGCTTTCTGAAATATGGCCCTGTTAAGGTACTTCATTCGAAGCTGGCTAAAAGGAAAAATACTGGAGTAGCTACTACTGAAAGTAGAATATAGGCCCCAATAACTGGCAGAAGTCAAAATAAATCAATCACAGTAGCAAAATACCTTCCACATCTTCGGAGAGATAAGAGTTTAATCCAGACTAGGATACTGTGAGCAAATACATACACTTAAAGTCACCCTGACAGCAAAACAGCCGYCTATTCCTGAATTTGGTATTTATAGGGAGATTTGGCATAACTAATCTAACTATGCAAGTTGAGAAAGTAACTTGTTCTATGAGGAGGTCTTCAACAAATGCCTTCTTTAAAAAAAATAAATGATTTCCCTGAATCACTGTCACCAAAAAAAAGCATAAATGCATATTCCCTTCAGAACACAATTAAGCAGGCTCTGTACCTTCTTGATGCCAAGATCTCAGCACTGAATCCTCAGAGATATCACAGCAGTCTTATCTGTTGCATTCTAGGGCTGAGCAGTGGGAGGAAAAAAAAAAATCGTAAGCAGTATCTTCAGCTTCCATCAGCAGCATGTTCCACAACTGCAAATTGCTACTGTGGCTRCAGAAGGATCTGAAATGCAAATGATCAAGATGCCATTAGAGACATTAAAGATTTAGCAGACGTATGTTCATCTTGTTTATTGTAGGGGGATAGAGTMATTAATTTCAAAGAAATAGATAATGAAATACAGTCACCATATTCAGCCTTCCACAGAATAGTTATGTGTCTCATTAAGAGCATTCTTATTGTCTARTCTTTAATGTTTCATGTAGGTAAAAAATATTAAAAATACATAGCCCTCCTTCAGCCCTACCTTGTTTGCATCAGTGATTTTTCTTGTAGAGAGTCAAGAAAATGGAAGGCTATCCCAGAGTCATCTCCCTATAGACTAACCTTCAGACTATCTTCTATTCAACTTGAACTGGCCACACATTCTCTCAAAGGAAAAGAGCTTCTGATATTGTTCTGTGGTACAGCATCAGAACTGGATAGGGCAATCTTGCAATACAAGTTTTGCAATGCAAATTCTCCATAGCAAAAAAGGATATGTCTATTTTCTCTTCAAAGGGCATACCTGTAGCTTACAATAGTAAAGACGAAAACAATCCTTTATTCATCAACTGTTAAACATCTACACATGTGTGATAACAACTGGAAAAACTTTCATGGGACTGCTTTATTTTCCATATCCAGCCATCTTTATGATCAGCTTAATAAAGGTCAAAAAAAATCTACTTTTCAACTAAAATTAGACCTATCAACTTCTATTTTCAGTCTGTAGGCTTTGGGACTGTATTATTGTCACAGTCACATCATGTTATTTCTACTAAAACAGCTGGAGGTTTCCAGTGTAGGAAGCAATTATTATGAAAAGTGTCAATGTGTCATTCTCCCCAAGTCAAATGTTTAGCTTCATGTTATAGCATTTGACAAGTATCCATCTCTTAGCTCCACTAGGAAAAAGAGAGAGAGCGTGCACGCGTGCAAGAGGGTGAGTCACAAGAGAAAAGAACAGTTCACCCACTGCCATGCAAGCAGAATTTGACATGGTTGACTGATGCCACAGTGGTGGTGCATTACTGGAGTTTTAATTGCTTTGTGGAAGGTAGGCTTAAGTCCGTATGCATGATTGAGCTCACTGTTTGCCTTGGCCCAACAACGCATATCCAAAGGCTTAAAACAACATGCTAAATAATTACACATTCAATGAGCAGTGAAAGCATTTTAAGAGGTGATAGTCAGGAATTGTGGCAGAGAAGGAGGAGTGGCAGGAGAGAAAGTGTCCTGCCTGTCAAATGCACAACAAAAACAGACTYAGACTCTGATACCTTCCAGACCTGAAAACTAAATTCAACTTGCTACACAGTGTGGGTACAAAGGACCCCACACATGCCTGAAGCTTTCTGGCAGGGTATCTTCTCAGGGTTTATCTAGTAGGTCCATCAAGTATCAAGTAGCTTCAGATAGCTCCAGTGCACCCAAGCACACTGCAGTCCAGCCCTCCTGCCAGGGCACAGACTTAAAACCTTAGTRTCTTTTCCTACCATCCAGCTCCGCAGTACCACAGATGCCTTGGCTCATGCCAGAGTAAGCACACTGGGATGGATGCTGTCCTGGGCCATGGGCTCAAACCACCGATCCAGATCCCCTGCACAGAGCCGAGCCCAGCCCAGATACAGAGCTCCAGGGATGGGCTTTCTTTCAGGAACCTGCCCRAGAGGGACAGCATACAGAAGAAGGAAGCCCATAACAGTATGGCAGCATGGTAGCAATAACCATTCCAACAGCCTGAAATGCCAGTGTCTGTCTCCCATTACATTTTGGCACAATAAGGACTATGTTATTAATTTTGAAGCTAACAATTTGTGAATCTCTCAGGGGAGAGAAAGGGAGGGAACTTTACCAAAAAGCACTTCAATACTTTTAAGCTGGAGTCAAGACAAGAAAGTGATACAAAACATATGAGGTCCTGAATCCAAATTTCAGCTTAGAAGAGGGAATCTCCTGTTAGTACAGCATATTCCTCAGCTACATATGGTATACTAAATTAATGGAAACTCTGAGCTTTAGCATATGTTTAATAGCTAGTCAGTTTTTGAGAGCAATGATATTACTTCCTTACTGYATACAAAACACCCACATATGGATGCATTTATGTCAAAAATACCCATGCAGGCTTTGATATTGCTCAACACCATGTATTGTCCATGGCTAAACAGTGCTTTAGGCCATACTGAGCAACTCAGAAGCAAGCTGGTAAGAAGCACACAAGTTCCTTAGAGTCTAGCAAAAAAAAAAAATCTTAAAAGAGACACACATGCCAGGCAGGAGAAACATTCATCCACAACCTGTGCGATTCCAATAAGCTATTACTGCTTCCATAACAGGGCCAAAACATTAGCCTATAACCCAGATCCCTCACAGCTGTAAAGGGCTAGGGGACACAGCAGGACAGAGGACAAGATTTCAGTCATGCTTTGGACCAATTAAACAGCACCAACTGGTTGCCTAGGCAAGTCTGGCTAACCCTTGGTGACAAGACCTCAAYCAGGAAACCTGGGTATAACTCCTGATTTGCTGCACCCAGAAGGGATAAAGTTGGCATCATTTCCACATTCGGAAGGTGCCACATTGAACTAGAGCAAAAATTAAATGCTGCTGTTAGTGCACGAAAACAACTGCCTTCAGTATGGAAACGTGACTGCTTCCTCAGAAAGTTAATCAGACTCCACACAAGGAAATCCCAGCAGCTCCGTAAGCCACAGCATTCTGTCGCACAGACTCTGCATGTGGATGCACCTGAGATCAAGCTGTATCTGGTGTTCCCAAAACCTAACAGCTTTGGGCAGTTGCATGCTCGACCACAGGAACGCACTTCTGTTTTCTTCCCATRATACACACAGCTGAAGCTAAACACCATCCCCAAATACAAGGCCACCACAGCAAGCCAGTGCCACAGYGGAGCGCCACGGGAGCAGCAGTTGTGCAGACAGCACAGGGGATTTCTCAGCAAGCAGCTCTCCTGCAAGCCAAGAGTGACATCTGGCGGGCCTCAGACCACTGCACGGGGGACTGCTTCATGTAGAGGAATTAAATAAGCCTAATTCTGAGGGCCCCTCGCTGCACTGCCAACACAAAGGCTTTAGCTTGGACAGTCTCTGTACAAGCAGAGGCAGAGAAGAGGTGTCTCATATCTGGGCTTTAGACCCAATACTGGATTGTAGCTTGGAAGGAAAAGGGACAATGTTACCAGGATCCAAAATTTGCCAAGAGGCTACAAAATTGTCCCAAGATAGGAATTTCTGCTGCAGCATCTAACAGCTGACTGCAGGCAAGTAATTCCCTCACTCTGGTACCTCTTTCCCTACCTGCATATAACATGCMGATATTTACAAAGTAATCCCCCAGCTGCTGATGAGCAGGACTACAGATACTATCTTTGAATGAATGAAAGCTTATTTTCTGCAAAAATACAATGTGGAACAGTTATTTTACAGAAGTGACAAATTTAGAAAGATAGCCATAATGAAAAACAATTARTCATTAGCTGTGAGATAAAGCAGCAGGAAAGCCCCATGAAAGGTAAAAGTATCAGAGGTAAAGCAGCTCCACCATAACACAGTCCTGGTACTCACACGCCAAGACTGAACTTCTGTACACTTCACTGAGAAGTCAATCCTGCATACCACAGTAAGTGTTTAAGGTCTAAGGGAGCCATTCTTCAGCAAAAGCTCTGAGAGCTCAATATTGAGATTTGGTCTAACGAAGATCTCTCTAGGAGAGTTCAGCAGAGAAAACTGCCCCTTCTCTGCAAGAAGAAAAGGAGTTCCATCACACCACAGCATGAGTCAGTCCTTGCTCTTAGATCTCAGTTTGGGGCATMATTATGGTGTCACTCCTGCCAGCTCTACAGGACTTGCATACAGCAGAGGTCTTGGAGAGGACCATTAGGCTGGTAAGTCCAAATCCCAGGAACTCACACTCAGCCCCTCACACCAACTTCAGCTAGATTCAGTTCTGTGCATTTTTGAAGAAAGGCTCAGGACTCTAGCACCCCAGGCTCAGGTAACACATCTCCCACTCTTCCCCCTCTCCCACTCTACACCTCTAGGGAAAATAGGAGGAAGGGAGCAAAAGCAGAGATGAAGTAAACAGCATGGGGAAAAAAAAATCTCAGCTTTGCATCCTGCAACTGTAACAAGCCTGTTCAACTGCAGGAATACAAAATAGTAGAGCATTACTGCCACCTCGTGCTACAGAACATTTCTACAATGAAGGTTTTTCTTTTTTTAAACCTCAAAACCAAAATCAAGGCTTCTAATAATCCGTTAAAACAGAGGGTGAACAAAATACTCCCGTCTCACCTAAAAAGGGGCCTGCTATTGCCTTTCAGCTGCATGTCTGGGCTGGAGAAAGCAGCTGGCCCTGCTCTCTCCCAAAGTCCAGTGCACAGCTCCCCACAGGCTCCCTGACCAAGGAGAAGGACCCAGCATTCCCACAGGACCTCTTTAGCAAATGACACATGCAGCATCTCAGGGTGCCTGAGGTTCTCCCCAATTCCATTTAACTGAGAGGCAGCAATAGTTTGGCTTTTTTTTTTTTTTTTTTATTCCATGGTCTAAATCACCCATTCTTTTCTGAAGTGAAGCTGGTCACAGATATGTACCAGGGCAGTGCTTCCACTCTTCCAACCTGATGGGAAGCAAACCGCATATATAGATCCTTTATGGTAACCAAAAGTTTTGATTCCAGCTGAAATTAAATCAAGCAATTAAACATCAACACTTTACAGGGACTGTTTGGCAAGGTTTGTGTTTGTTTCTGTGCTTGAGCAGTCTGAATAAAGCCAAATTCCTATGGAGATATTTTTGTTACACTGAGTTCCCAGAAAGATGCTTAAAGGATGATATTTCCAGATCTCCAGCAAGTGGACACAGGTCCTTTATGCAGCAGACCTACAGAGTTTACTATAGATTAAACTGAATAGTTTCTTCCTAAGTTACATACAAAAGCCTATAAAATGATAATAGAAAAAGGTAGATATCCTACAGCATGTTTGAACAATCCCTGAATATTTAATAGAGGAAGATTGGAAAAATCTGTGGGAAAGAACACTTTTTGCACAAGACCAGCCTCCTGAAGAATGGCTGTCTGAACATAACATTAGTACATCTTCTCTGAAACATTCATCTCCAATACTTGACYGCCTTTTTAAATTGTTTTTGTGACCTATTTCTATTGATTACTTCCAATAGTGATTTCAAATAAAAGCTAGTTAATAYATATTTGGGGCCTTTCTCCCACAGTTTGATGTTCACATAAAAATTATACTTTTGTCCAAAAATGCCAAAATATTTTCACATATTTTAAATATCAGTTCAAACAAAYGCTGTCACAAAGATAGAAACAAATGCAACCAATTACCTAGAAAATAAAGATTTACACTTCTAAATTCAGAAGAGATCTCAGATTTTACTTCTGAACCATCCTGGAGCCTTGACTCCAAACAGGAGTTGGAAAAAGCCTTCCAAAATCAACTTAATGGCTATCCTCTATAGTTCTTGCATCAGAAGAGGATCCTTAGAGATTCCTCTACCCAATGACAGAGGCAAACTGTTCAGAATTTGAAAATTCCTCACAGAATGCTGCCCATCTTACCCGACAAATGAATTGGCTCCWTCCAGATTTGTTCCTGATCCAGATCTGACCCTGGCACATACTAGTTCTTTTTCATAAGAATAGGAAAGAAAACCTAAACCTAAAAACTTTCACAGGATGAACTATTTGATATTTTCCTTCTCTTCATTCCTCTTCCCTCTTCTGTGCTAGACTGACTTTCAGCAAGACAGCTTGTTCTATATTGTACAAAGAGGTAATTTTACTTCAATTTTTGATGTCTAACTTCTCACATGTTCTTTTCAGTCACCCTTAATTTTTCTATCCCTGTTTCTTCTTCTCTCTACAGCACTCCTCTCTTCCCTCTCCATACACCCATTCTGTACTTCTGAATAAATGGCATTAGGCATGTGAGGTTAATCAGGGTGTACTGACTAGGGAGACACCGATTCTAGTCCCTGATCAGCCTTGTTTCCAATGTAGGATTAAAAAACAAAACCCTCCACATGCACAGGCAGAACGGAGACTCAAAGCGGAGCAGCCCACAGCCCCAGGCTGTAACACTCGGCTCCAAAGAGATGCATCTGCCTTGCCTCAGTGCAATTCTGCTTTCATAAAACTTTTTTTCCAAAGCAGACTTAAAACCATGAAATGATCCTGCTTCAGTCAGGTTTCTTTCAGCTCAAGCCACCTAGCTACCCAAAGGTGGTGAAAGATTTTTCTATTACTGCAATAAAAATAATAATAAAAACACGAACAACTTTCCTGTGAGAGTGACACAGCACTGGAACAACTGACCCAGAGAGGCTGGGGAGTCTCTATCCTTGGAGAGATTCAAAACCCACCTGGATGCACCCATCTAACATACWTGAGGTGACCTTGCTTGAGCAGGGGGTTGGACTAGATCTCCAGAGGTCTCTTCTAACCTCACTGATTCTGTGATCATGTGAAGCATCAAGTACTTAAAGAATAGAATTTTTGTATAGGATTAGCCATAGGACAGACCTGGGCAAGGTCTGAGAGTTCAGACAAGCAAGGTAGGGTATGGCCAGAGCCATCATGCAACTGCAGCTCCGTCAGAGTCAAGCAGCCATTTTGTGCTCACTCCAGTTAAAGGCAACCCCCAGCATGACTCTTCCACAGTGAGCTCGATGATGAAAATCCTGCATTCATTCCCAACCTCAAAGCAATTCTGACAAAGCCTACAGACAGCCTTTGTGCACAGAGRGGAAAAGTCTTCATACTAGTGTTCACATCCATCCTCTAGCGAACACCCAAAGCATACGTGCTGTGAGAGCCGCCCACGAYGAGAGCCTGGCGCTCTCGCTGGAGCTGTCGGTGCTTGTTGTTTTAGCTCTGGACTCCTCCAGCCCAGCCCCAGCACACAAGCCAAGCCCACGGCTGCAACCCAGACATYGGGGAGCAAACAGAAGACAGGCAGTGATCTGAAAAAGAATATGGCATATACATATCCTAAAGAGTTTCGTGCTAGCTATTTAAAAGACACAGCTTTTGGACCATTTTTAAAKAAAGGAATTGTGATTTTACCCTCGCCACTCATGAGGAGCAACTCTGACAAAGCAGTGACATCTGACACAGCTATCTCCTATCCGATATGCAACTTCACTCTTATGAGCTCCAACTAAGCTTTTTCATTATGGTTTTCAATTTTATATTGTAATTGTGTATGTCCTACTCAAGGATCACACCCAGCTTAAAGTATTTGTCTCCTAAAACAGGATAGAAATAATGAATATTATTTTAGTTGTAGATTAAGTGAGTTAATAGAATACTTTACCCTAATCTTGTTTTCTGAGCAGCATGACTACATTCAATCTCAAAATGAACTGTGTAATGAGAGCAATTTCATACAGCATCAGGCTCCTACAGGGTTTATACAAACATCGCAGATGTTGTGGTTAACATTCACAATTGATGATCTGATTAAGCTTGCTCTGAGTGGTAGTGGAACAAAGTACAAATTAATTACCATCAGAACATTGAAGGGTCAAAGGTGGTTAGAATTTAAATCTATCATGGTTATCCAAATAAACCAGAGATAAATGAATACACTGAAATACTTTGGTGCCCAAAAGTCAATTTGCTTCTGTAGAAAAGAAATCAAATTCTGGATACAAAACCATAAACTCTAACATACATAAAGTAAATTTTCATTGCAAGATAGTATTTCCAATGTCCACTTTTGGTTATTGCCATAAATTTATGAACTACTTGAACGCAATCTCTACCTCCTGTTCAATAGTTTCATGAGATATAAGAGCACACACTGTACTATAGTTGGCATTAGCACCTTTCCCCAGCCATCTGCACTAAAGTTTGCATAGGCTTCCTTTGTCTGAACCAACCCCAGTGATGTGGGTCACACTGATCTTGTAATTGCAATGCTCTATTCCAACCATGTCTGTCCCAGATAATTAGTGAAAACTTGTCTATCCCTAAGCATGTAGGGCAATAGAGAGTTGTAACCAGCTGACACACAGGTTACAGAGTAGTCACATTAGAAGCTGTCAAGCTGTATTCCTCTGAACTCTGGCCAGCCACACTGACTTAAAAAAAAAAAAAATCACCCTCACACTACTAAGGCAGGGAGGAGCATTGTACAAGGACAGAGCATGGTTTAACATACCCCTAAATCCTGAAAATCTTAATGTCAGAAGCAAGGAACAGCGTCCAGACTTCATAACATAAGCATATTGAATCAAGAGGTCACAGCAGTTTTCTAAAAAAAATAATAATAAATCACTATGTCCTCCTATCAAACTTTGAAATGAAATTACTGTCAAGGAACTATTGTTTTCTAGACCATAGCCTTGCATATCATAGTTGGGAAACAAGATCCACCAAAACCCTGATAACTTAGACCTGTGGGGCTGCCATTCTCTATACAAGAGAGAACATGAACACAACTGATAAGGCTTGAGGTGGCCACACTTGAAAAAGTAATTCATCAGCTGCTATGAGATCTGGTGGGTTTTATTTCCAGGATCCTCCATTCCCAGCAGAGAAAGGAACAGCTAAACTCTAGCCTTCTCTGCAGGCCAGTCACTCCCTTCCACAAACAAAAACAGACCACAAAAGTAAATTCCAAGCATAAGCTGTTACCCTCTTCCTCAGGAAGAGAAACACTTGTATCTGCAACAATGACAATACCTCTAACTGCCTTTCTCCTTCCAACTTCAGTGGTGCAGTCTGATAAAAGGGTTTTTTTCTCCTTCTGCTCTACGTAATACCCAGACTTCATGAAGAAAGAGATAGCAACTGAGACTGTTCCTTTGATAGCTCCTAGAAGGGGGACAGTAATCAATGAACACTAAGACATCCATGGAGCAAGATCTGAATTTGGACTGGTTCTGCACTGGTATTTCTTGCAACTAATGAGAACTGTGATACTTTAGAGCAAAAGAAATTTTCATCTAAATTATGTTTCTTTGCAATCAAAGAGAGCAAAATAAATTCAAAAGCAATGGCCCCATGAGATAGCATGGTGTATATATCCTCCTTCCATTTCTGGTCCCAGCTAAGCCTCAAGCAGAAAACACTGATATTATTTAAACAGCAATGCTTGCAGTACTAAGGAAGCAATAATCACACATCAGTCCCTATGTCTACAGCCACCACTTGTTACTGACCTGGGTATTCTGCTATATGTAGCCCAAAAGATAGGCGTTTTCTTCATTTAAACACATCCCTTAATCACAACTATAAACACTTGGCAATGAACTGAAAATCTCTACAGTAAATATTTTGAAGAAAATTATTGCATATAAAATAGGAATGCCTAATAAAAGCAGATCACACAGACCGTGTGCTTTTCTCTGCTCAAGGGGAAAGTGTGGAATGATATTGGAGTGAATTTACATCTCCTATTTCATAATCAAAATTCATATCACTTTCACTATTGTGAGGACAATCTAATTCCCTATTCATTTTGGACAATCTGCRGACATGCAGCAGAATACCCATAGGCCTTCTAGGTGCTGAGATCCAAGACCTCTGTAGACCTGTATGCGCTATATCCATCATTCATATATGAAAACATATGAAATTCCCATAGGCACATTCACACAAACTATTTTTAAAGCTCTGATCCCTGGCTGTCTGGGGCTGGCTGTACTCAGCTTAGTTGTTTAAAGGTGCAGAAGTTTGTCTGCTCTATACACTACAACAGTGGAAACACCAGAGCTGCAACACGTACTCAGGTTAGGGCAGTTCCACACGAACASCAGCTCCAAACTTGCAAAGGGATATAAAGCCATTACAGTCTTATGCAGCACACAAGCTAATCAGCTCTGCTTCCCACGCTGGGACCAGTGCAAATATCTCCATGGAGCTGCTCTGCACTGGCTAGCCATAGTGTGGTTGTTGAGAATAAAGCAATTGAGAGAGCTTTTCAGACAAAAAACCTCTCAGGGCATTACTCAACCCAGCCTTCCATCATCTGTGCTGTACTCCATTGCAATTCTCCAGCTACTTAACTCAGAGCAAGAGAGCCAGCTGCAGACAGATAATGACAAGGAATGATTTATGATTCCTATTYTGTATTTGCTTTAAGTTAACAACAAATACTCAAACAAAGCAGGATTGTGCACTCGGGTGCCATTCTTCCATGGGCAGCCTCTTCATCTCATGGTAGGATTAATATCACAGTCACCTCTAAGCACACAGAAGCAGCCAGCAAGAGAGCTAGTTTCTACACTACCTCCCAGCCATACACTGAGACTATCAAAAACACCTGCTAGGAAAAGGTAGAATCTGCAATAAAGTAAAACACTTTAAAAACAGGAAAAAAATATATAGCACACACTTTGGAGCTGCTCCTTGAAGCAACAGGAAAAAACAAGTTTTGCTTCAGTCAGGCTGTCGAGCAGTTTCATCTCTCCTCCCACCCCTCTCCAAAAAAAAAAAAAAAAAAAAAAAAAAAACAACAAAAAAAACCACTTTACCTTTTGGTAAATAAAACTTTACAAGATTGTTGATATAGATCAATCTTCCCATTCCAAAAGCCTACAATTTTATAAATGGGTTTAAACCCCTTCTCCAAACCCCACATAGCCACACAGCCTGTTTTCCCTGTRTACCTCACATATGATACTCAGGCAGCTGTCAGCACTTCTATTCAGGTGGCGTCCCTGGCATCAAGCCTGCTAAAGCCATCCCYGAACATGGGCTGCAAACCCCCATTGAGGTACAGACACCAAGACACTAAGGGGTTGTAATCCACCTGTCACAACACTCAATTTGCTCTCAGTTCAGACTCCTGCAGTAAGCCCAGGGCTCCCTGAGGAAGCACAGCTGCTATGCAAAGTCTTCCAACTTTACCCTAGTCTCACTTGCAGTCCTTAAAGGATCTACTCAAGCAGCATCCAGCAAATAGAAGCTCAAAAACTTCCATTTGTCCTACCCTAAAGCCACACACACAGAGTTTTACTCGAGGTTTTCCACCAGCTGCAGCTGAGAAGCAAAGCACAATGCTAATCTAGCAAGCTCAGACCTGCTTTCAAACACATTTTACTTTACACTTCAGTCCTTACAGCCTTGGCTAATAATACTCCTACACCAGCAATTTGCTTTGAAATTTAGAGGAGAGGCTCCAAAAGATGAGGGAGATTGAGAACTACTGTCCACCATGATAATCCAATATCGTAAGAGAGAAATCACAGGCCTAAAACTCAGGAGATCAAAGTTTTTGCCAGTTGTCACTCCCACATAGTTACAGACAAGAGACTTGTCACTGCTCTGTGCATCAGTTTCTCCACATGCAAAGTAAGGATGAAACATGTTTCTTAAGCTGATCTGAGCCCTACCTGTAACACACACACACAAAAAAAAGGGGGGGGAAGAAAAAAAAAGAAAAAAGTTATTTTAAATATGAGTTGCTACTACTCTGCCTCTTAAGTTTTCCCCCACAAACCTCTGCTCAGCATATCGGGTAGTCACCTTGAATTCTTGTGTCTCATATAATCAAACACAGGGATTCAGCACTAGATGCCACAGAGCTATAAACCATTTTGCTTGACTACACATCAATAATGGTTATCAAGTTGCTTTGGTATTTACACATGAGAAAACACCATAATATTCTGCTAATTGCACCATAAATATTAATGTAACTGGTGACAGTTACACCATTCTGAGTCATATGTTTACCATCAGTTGACACACAGATCCTAGCAAACAGGATCACATAAAAACAGAGCAGGACTAGAATGCAAAAAGCATGGAAACAGCAGGACAAGCCACACTACCCTAACAATAGCATTAAGACAAAACTTTCCCAGCAGGACAACCCAGTCAAAGAGACAGAAATACAAGATTTCATAAAACAGCATGTTAATCAAAGTATTTCTGTTGTTCTCAGTGGTTAGGCAGAGGTTAGCAAAGATCTAAAGGCTAAACATTTTCCAGGATGTGCTGGTACTTCACACCTTGAAGTGTGGAACAATTCTCTCATGTTACATGACCTGGCCTTCGCAGGGTTTTGTTTTTAGAAGCCACAGGTGTATTCCTATTACCTCCCAGAAAAGCCCCACGGAAGAGATTTTGTATATCCTTGTCACTCTTCATCAGGAGATGTCTAAGCTCTGTTCCGTAGAAAAATAATCCAAAGCCCATTAAAAATTACTGGCAGCTTCCCACTAGGAACACAGGGCCTTAAAAAGGCCTTGCATCTCCCTGATGAGCCTTCTGACTTTCCTTTGGTCATGCACTAATTTGTGCAGCAAATGAATCCACCTGCTGCTTTCTCCTCTTGTATTTTGTCTCAAGTGAAATTCTACCTTCCTGGAAGCTCTGTTGCTTTTAAGAGTTGTTTTAACCTCATTCTCCCCTGCTATTATCATAGAAATCAAGAAAACTGAATAGGCTTTCTTCACAGATCAGCACGATGTCCTATAGGTACATTTTACCAGTAAAGTGTACATTTTACCTACCTAAGCCCAAACAGCTCAGTCACCCAAACAGGTCTTCTTGCCATCAATGAGAATTGCTTTCACATGCAAATGACTTGAAGGATGAAATCTTAATGGTACCTTGAGGGTGAAGTATCTATTGTAGACTGCTCAGAACCATACAGAAGTCTTCAATTTGAAAAACAAATTACCCAGGTACATAATGTTATCTTTTTGCCTTGAGATAAAAAGCAGCAGAAAGGGGAAAGCAAAATTGCTCTATACTTGGATTTTACTCATTTTGATCATTTGTACTTCATGGTAAATCAATTTGTGGTGCTCCCTATGAGGCCTTAAGAGTTCACACTTCCTTTCATCCAGCCACCAAATTCTCATCTAATTGTCTTGTACTGCCATCTCCGTGAGGACTAACGTTCCTCTGGGATGGTTTCAGCATTCACAGGCTGCAACTATCTAACACAAAAGGTTTGAATTTTGGTGGGTTTTATGTTTGCTTGCTTAAGTATCTTTCTGAAGGATTTAAGCTAAATGTTTCATGTAAGAGCAGTATGAATTCTGTCTTTGAAATAACGCAAATGAGTTAAACTTATTCAGCAAGCTTTCACCATAGGTTGGTAGGAAGCCAGAAAACAGGGAATGGATATCTGTGTTAGCAGCAAAACGACAACTTAGCTTGCTAAATCAACAAATAAGAGTTCTTCACAGCAGTTAGCACGATCAGCAACATCATGCTGCTATTAACATTTACAGTACTGCCAACACAAAATTTGAGCAGCATTAAAAAAYCAGACACTGAAAAATGCTTTTAATATCACATTGTGCTAGCCTTAAGCTCAAGAAAGTCACATAAAAGCAATGCTGCTATGTTTTTAAGTTATAGCACAAAGGTTGCACAACAAACATTATGGTCACCTAGGTCTAATGAGGTTCTGTCCATACACAGCRCTCTTGCCACACCATGGATCTTACAGAGTATTTCTCATTCGCACATTTTTACTGATTTTTTTTTTCACTCATTTGCTGATTTTACTAGCAGAAGAGGTGCTTTCCTTAGAGGTTTCTCTATTGCTCACCATTCACTTACTGTRCACAGCTATCCATTTATAGTTACTAGAACATACTGCTTCATTAATGCAGAAAAATCCTTGATCAGAGAAAAGGCTTTAAAAAAAAATCAATTATAACCAGGAAAGCCTAATAAAGCACAGGAGATCTGTCAGGTAGAGGAAATAAAGGAGAGCTGGGCCTTAAGAGCAGTGTAACAATATGCTGCAAAGCACAGCACTACTAACTCATGCTGCGTGGCAGAGAATTAGCTGTAGTTGGTTTTTTGTTGCTGCTTAATATAAGTCCTGCTCTCCAGGCAAAGGCAATTTTTCCACACATGCTTTAAGCATCCACTCTCATGTACCTCAGGCTGAAATTTTTCTCTCTTAGGCCAGCACAGCAGATTGCAGGGAAATCCCTTAAAACACAACAAAAAGGCAGAAAAGGCTTTTACAGATAGCCTCAACATCCAAACCCACAAAACAGCTGGAGCCAGTAGGCAGAGCCCTCTTCTTCCCACGTAGAAAATACAAGCAAGAGGTCCTAGCTAGGAGAAAGACCTTGAGCAGAGCACAGGGCCCCACACACACCACAGAGCACACCTACACCTGAGCAGGGAAACAGCTCACACCTCCAGACCAGAGTCACTCAGCCCCAACACTCCCTTCCACTGTCACAGAGAAACACTTGAAAAAAGAGCCAGAGAGCAACACCTCTAGGGGGAAAGAGACCCCCCAAAGCACCACCACCTGCCATCTACCTTGCTTCAGCTATGCAGGACCCAAGGAGAGCATTACAGCTGGTCTCCCTTGTGAGCTGCTTGAGCGTTAGCAGGGAACATAGGCCTCCCTGCAGGGCAAACACCCATAACCCAACCACCTGGGTTTTTATAGGGTAATTTAACAATAAGTGACTGCAGACACACCTGCCCTGCATTGTGTTAGGCCTCTGTGTAGGGCAGGTGGGAGCAGTGAGTCATTGCCGAGGAGGGGGCATGGGAAACGGTGCTGTGCTGCCTGTTGGGTGGGTAGAGGGAAGGTGAGATGGTATTGTGCGTGTGTGGGGTGGCCCAAGTCCCCCTCTGCAGGGCAACACTGTGGGGCTCTGCTCCCAAGGGGGGCAGGGAGGAGGTGGAATGGCCTCCACCAGAGGCACTACCACCACCTCCTTCTCTCCCTGTTGACTAAGCCCCTGCCCCCACAAAATGGCTGCTTGCAGCATCCTGCCCCACAAAATGGCTGCTCAAGGTGTTTCCCCGGGGCCCTTGCAGAGGGGGCTTGTGTCTCATCTCTTCATGTCCTGACGACAGAGGTACCACAGCAGCCCAAACCTGCTGCTAGCTACATAGGTAAGCTGGGGGAAGAAGGGGACTTATGTTTTTGTTTTTGTTTTGTTTTTTAARTTGCTGCGGTTGTCTCCGTATAGGTGCACTCTGAGCATTCCTGCCTTGATAACCCACACGGAACGATATGGCCGTCAGGGGAGGGTCGGGGTACGAGGCCGGCAGCATTAGGCAGGAGCTGGCAAGCGCGCAGGGCCCAAAGCCTCGTGCCCACGAGGAGCSTCCGGCCGGTGAGCACCCCCGGCCGCAGCGCGCCCGCGGGAGGGGGGCGGCCGCGAGCGGCACGGCCGCCTGCCGCGCCACAGCCCCTCTGCCCCCACCAGCGATTCCATGGCCCGTTCAGGCCAAATTTGTCTAGCCGAAGGGGCCCTTGATTTTCTCTTAGGGTTCTCATTCGATGAAATAGCACAGGCATCTTCTAAAACACACAGCTCAGCCACTTGATGCGGCCTAGATGCAAATAAGGAAGAAATGAAGCTGATACTGTTAATTTTTTTCCTCTTTAACTTTGTTGCTTGCAATCCAATTACATATAAAATTCTCTATTTGAGGAGTATTTTGAAGAAGTATCACAGGCGGTGTCTGAACCGAACAAGCAGAGCAGGTCCCGGTGTGACAGACTTCTCTTGCATGCTAGCCCTGGTAAGACTCATCAGCTGTACAGCAAACACTAGTTTCGGGCTTATAACCTGCAAAGACATCTTTTGGCATCAATTAAACCTGTTTTCCTGAGGCTAGCGGCCGGATGCTTTTCACGATGGCCAGCAGCATGTCTGTCGTGCAGAGAAAGCCTCCGAAGAGCGGTGGCCACTTCCTAGCGCTCTTCCAGCCTCTTCACTGTGCCGCAGTAAGTACTAGGGAGAAGTGAAAATGAGCACAGCACCTGAAATAGCTGCAAGTCTCCAGCGTGACTTCTTCATGCGGCTTTTTTTTTTCTTCTTCTTCTTTCCTGTGCTGCTGTCACCTGGTCTAACACCTGGACAAAACATACCAGTGACCATTGCCTTTCTATGATCCTTGTTTCCCTGCTGCCTAGCCTTGAAAGAGGTGTTTCGTTTCCCCCTGAGCTATTGTCATAGCATCATGAATTAATTTGATTTTTCAGCCGTAAAATGGAAAATGAAARCAAAGGGACAGCTTACACAGGCAGGCATCACAAAAGATCTAGTGTTTTCATATTATTTAAGTTAGTTGGGGAGAATTTACGTAATAGGGAAGGAGATGCTGTGGAAATTCCCTATTTCTTCTACTGAGAATTCTCCTGCAGAACCTCTGTAAAGCACTGATTTTTTTCTATGCCTACCGTGACTCCTGCATCTCTAGGCTGAGAACACATGCTGAACTATGAAGGCCTTTCCACCCTTTTGGGGGTTCTGGCAAGGCTCAGTAATGATCACGTCCTTCCTGAAAACAGCTGCAGCAAGGAATATGTTGAATTGCTCAAGATTCCCCTGATTAACAGGCTCTCCACATTTCTTCTACGTAKGGCAGAGTGATGTAGTTGTCTGTATAGTATGAAATGTTGTGGAGCTCAATAGCCCAATGAGGAGGTGCAGTGGGGTAGATTTTTATTGTCTGTGTGTGAAACTCCTGTATTTAGCCTATGGAATTTAAAAGGTATATGAAACCCCAAGACTATTAATATCATAACTTTCAGCAGGAAAGCAGCATAAATTAATATTGCTTGCATTGGTTGGCAATTTATTCTAAATCAGGTACTGATATTTCAGTGTCCCTGTGAAATTCCATGAAAATGGCCCTTTGAAGCTGGGAGAAGACAGTCGAGGTAGCAGGAGTAGGCCAATCCCCAGTGTGCTCATCTCTCTAGYTGTCTGTAAATCTGTTAAGCTATTCAGCTGTTTTGTATCTATGTTGGAAAAGAACCATGTGCTATTGATTCAACCCAGGGCTCAATCTAAGGGAGTTACACACCACTTTCAGGCATGCTCTAGGAAGAAGTTTCACTGTACTTATTAATTAATATGTGGCACACATTTCAACACATGGCATGAAAACAATTCTTCCATTAAGAAAAATGGTAAAAAATCTTACCATTAAGAAAAGTTTACTATGGAAGGAAACCTTGAATGTATAGRGCTCCTTTAACAATAAATTCCATTAAACAAAATTGTCAGCATAATTCACCCACCTGAGAAAAATTGACCTTTCTCCCATGGCTGTGGTATCAACCACTGAGGTGATCTTCTATTAGCTAAGATGAGATATATCTCTGATACTACTCAGCCAATCTTCATGTGTGTAAGAGCAACTATTGTGTTTTAAATTGATAGACTGAAGCTCACATCCCATCATTTTGCTGGCCTAATACCAATGTTTGTTAGTTACTTAGCATAATACATCTTTAAAAATATTTATAAATGCCTCTTCAAAGTCAAATCCARACAACATTAATTCACATCACTTATTTGATGATTGCTTTTTGCCTTCATCATTTAGCAAAGCATTCTAAGCCCCTGTCTACATAGACTTGGCAGTGCTCATCAAGATGGATTAAACTCGCTCTCCTTGATTAAAAGGGTTTTGCATTGTATTATTTTGTTTTCAGCGCATAAGTGATACTTATATAAACTTGCTGTGAATCATGTTTTGTCACCTTTAGACAGGCGTGGGGGTTATCTTCAGGAATATTCTGGGTGGCATCAATAGCATTAAGTGAACTATTGATTAATTTGACTATCGGTAAAGGAATATGAACTTTCATTTAGGAGTTCAGTGTTCTACTTTCCATCTGTGTTGCGTAGTAAAACTTCATCCTTCCTTTCTCATGCGTTATGTAGCCATTGAAGATTAGAAGCAGTATGTATTAAGGTATAGATAGGCTAGAAAAGAGCTTGCAAGGTCATCTGATCTGTCATCTTCAAGAATCATCACTACCCTATTTGTAGGACATAGAAGATGATACAAGCTCTGTAAACACCCTTCACAGTCTGAAGGAGGAATATCTATCAGAGACTATTCTCTGTGATAGCTGTGCTATTTCTAATATGAATTTTGTCTGTTTTTCCCTGKTTTCCTATGGTAATTGCTACTTACTTTCAAGTTTCTGAAAAAACATCTCTGCTGTTTTGAGGGCATGCTGTTACTGCCAGTGCACTGAGTTACTGAGTAACTGCACTGGGTAAGGAGATTGCTTACCAGTGCAAGTAGAGGATTTGCAGTCTGGACATTTTTACAAGTTATACTGTTTGACCTTCAGCTTGGGTGGTCTGACCAGGCTGCCTGACTCCTACTTAGTGTGTACGAGCTGTGCAGCGCAGGATTATGCATATGTTTATCCCCAAAACTGAGGGAACGCATTAGTGAAACTGCATGCACAGCATTGGTAAATAATGTCACTTCTGCTGGTGATGGAGTCAATGACTCAAAAGGGATTATGTTTGTTGACACAGGGCACATCTGGCTGCCATACAGCCATGCACTCYAGAGGTCTAATTCTGTCCTAATTTACACCCCATACAGTACATGGCTCTAACTCTTCCATATGTGCCACATGTTGACAAATATAATTCTTTTATCAGTGACTAAATCAGGACAGAACTTGGCCTTCTGTTTGTGCCTGCAGATTTTAATTTAACTTTAGTGATACACTTAGCTTTAGGAGGCTGAGTATAAGCGCTTGCTGTGTATCTAGATCTGAAATGTCAGTGCTTCTTGACCTGAATACACAAATGTTTGGAACAGAGCCCTCTTCAATCTTCAATTCCTTTGCTTTAAAGGATGTTTTCTTCTATTTAAAAAAAATTAATTTGTAGGTTACAACAGCAGCACTGTAAACATATACACACACACACACAAATAATAACAACCGTAGGCCACCCAAGAAAGTCTCTTCTTTTTCCACAATGTTGAACATCATGATTGCTCAATGTCACAGCAGAAATTGAATTTTTTTTCTTCAGACATGGCTTTTTGGAAAACTTTCCAGTAGCAGTAATTGTTCTCAGGAGCTATGTTACCCATTTGAGATTTATTCATGCATCTGATAGAAGGCAGCAGTATAAATCGTTCTTACCTTTRACCCCCTAAAAAAAGCCCACAAAGTGATAGCTCTTATAAACATGCATAAAACTCTTTTCACATGTGCTCAAATAGGCAGTTCTAGTACTAAAGTTCTAATAAAATGTACAATTCACCTGTATTGCCTTACCCACAAATATGAAAATATTTACCTATTTTTGAAGAGGAGCTCTTATATCATTGCCCATTTCCCAGCTTGTAAGACATCTACAGCTTCTCTCCAACCATGTTACATTCAACTTCACTATACTAGTTCCTGTTGGCTAGATATGGCCAAGTATGAGTTACAAAGRGTAAGCTACAACTCAGCTGCCACTGCTCTTTACTGAATGCTGTGCGCCTTAGCTGATTGATCCAGCTTGCCCTGCTACTGCACAAGCTCTAGTGCTGACCCAGGGAAGGTGATGGGAACATTCCAACGACTACCTACGTAGCATAGTTTCAGTAAGCACCCTCAGATGAGACAAACTGAACCCAAATGACTCCCATAAAAAATAGGAGAAATCTCTGTGTATAAAGATAAAACATGGCCCAGAATTTTTAATTAATAAGGCAAGACATTGCAGAGAAGTATCAATCATCTGTAGGCCTACTTGGAAAACTTTTCTGGAAATGCATACTGAAACATCAGAAAACTGGTAAGACTGCTGCAAGAAGACGCTTCATTAGAGATGAAAAGACTAAGACAGTTGTGATTTTTCCACAAAGACATTGTCCTAGACTATTTCAATAGTTATTCTGTCTTAGACTAGTAAATAAATGATTCTGTTTAGTTCAGCTTTTAAAACAGAGTAATTTGTGGAAAGCATTTTATCATTTGTAGATATAATTGGTCTGGAGAAAGTAGGGTCTTCGTTCTGTGTATGTGGGGTTTTTTTAATGGTTACTTAAATTATTTCTCATCTTTGAGAGTCCTTGTACATTGCAAAAGGAAATACACCTAGCACATACCAAAGGAGCTGCAATTGCAAAGCAGCGTTATCTACTTTCCCCCATACTGTGAATGGTTTTTCTGTGCTTATTGTTTCACATTAGCACATTTATCCGAAAGAAAGCATTTGTTAAATCTTGTGTTGTATATATGAATTCATGGCTTCCATCCTGCCGTTGCCATTCTGTGAAGTCAGCTGAAGACCTGATGGACATGAAGGAGAGTAAGAGGGCTTTCAGCTAGACACATAATCAATTGGAGAGAATATTTTGATATATTCTACTTTTTTATACAGTTCCTATGGCAATGCTGACCTTTTTGGCCCTCTGGTGAAGTAGAGAAGTGTAACTATCAATTTTACAGAAGAAGGTATTTTTGACAAATAAGTGAATTGACAGAATTGCGTAATAGTTAAGCTTGGAAGGGACCTCTGGAGAACATCTAGTCCAACCCCTCTGCTCAGAATGGAGCTAACTAGCATAGGTTGCTCTATTGAATGAGCTAATTGAGTTGTAGGTTTCCCTGCTCATGAATGTAGTTTTCATCTTTCCCATTGTATTTTGGTAGAATTCTCATTTACTTCATTTTAGTAACCACAGAGCACTGTGTGTTTTGTCTTTTATATAGATATCATATATCAAAATATTTCCTGTATTTCTGCATATGAGTTACTGCTGTATCTACTTTGCGTGCATCTATTTATTTTTATTTCCATACAGAACTGAGATAATGATTCATGAATCTAGGAGAAATTTAATGGAACTCATCTAGAAAACATGAACCAGATCAGTATGAAACTTAGGGTCACAAACTTGTGAGTTCAAATTTAGGTGGTAACAATGATTTCCTTTTCTACCTCTTTTTTTCCCATCTGTAAAACAGGGATGATTATATTTATGCCTTTCTACTAAAAGCATTGAGTGGCTTAATTATTACATTGAATGTCAGCTGCTAATATGGGTGTTGCATCATTAATTCTCTAAGTGTAGCTTTCCTTAGACTTTCATAGGAACCTCAGGTTTGATAAATCATCTTTTTTTTTTCACATGGGAAATATTCTAGCAAGTCTGCAAAGGTTGATTTCTTTTTCTTAAATTTTGCTGTAATTCACATGTATATTGTAACCTAATTTCTCCACTGTAGTTTGCTTATGCTAAACAGACTCATTGCTCAATTATTAGGCTCAGCAAGCTTGCAAAGTAGTTTAAAATACCCAGCTTGCTGCTTAGAATAAAACAGTTTCCTGTTATCTAAGAAAAGGAATGGGGACACACTGGAAAACTCAGAGCRTGTGCTTTTACCTATTCACTTTGTTCCAGCAGCGCTTTGCTGACCTTTGTCGGTTTGCTCTCTCTAACCATCTTGTCATGTAGGCTTTCCACTTTCTGAAGCCGTGTAGCGACACGTACCGTTATCACTTCCATGCAACCAGAAAGGCCACAAACCAGCCTCTGTCTCTCACAAGGACATTCATTGGCAATATTTTAAGATCATCTCCCTTCTTCCGTTCAGCAACACACAAAAACTTCCTTTTGGAAGGAAGGATAGCATGGACACCTTGACTAAAGTAGGAAAGAGAACCTAATGCATTCAAAGATCTCATCAGTACAGTGAGTTATACAAGCTATACATGAAGGGGCAAATGGCTGTGCAAAATCATGAAGATGGAAGGCCTCCATTCCTCTACTCAGAGTTTAGTTGGTACAATTCCCTTGACCCCACTGGAGTTGTGCAGACAGAGTTCTCCGCTCTATTACACTATTTTACATGCACAAATTCTGCGGAAGTTTCAGTAAAATCCAAATGATGTTTAAATGATTCCTGTGGGCTTCCCCTGCGAGTGTGGCAATGCATGTAGTAATGCTACCCATTTTAAATTGGATAGTTAACAAAGGTTGGTTGGATTTCTGGTTTATTTGGAAAGTTATAATCCTTATGGCAAAACAAGAATCAAATGACCAGAAGTTCTTTCCATGCATATAGTGCTGAGCTTCTTTCAGCTGTCATCATTTCAAGTTTTCCCTTTGCTGCACCCAAGGTCATACTTAACCAATACTTTTTCACCCCTCTTTCCACTTTGTAGACGCACACAAAAAATAAAAATAATCCAACAACTCTCTCCCCGAGATAAGTTATGATGTATTTTACAAGAGCGGGTTTATTTGGGGTGACCAGAAAGCATGCACATTGTCTTAGTTTTGAGATTAACATTCTGTTAAGAGGTAGAACAGTTTCATACAGCTCCCAGGTGTAATAGGCAGCTGCTGTATCTCATCAAGGACAGAAAGGGCTAAAGCAATTGCTTCCCCCTTCTGCTCTGACCTGCTTTTTCCTTGCTAATAACTATTATATATCTTAGATCTGAGGATTTCCTTCAGAGAATCAAAATGAATTAGGCAAATAGTTTAAATACTTGGTTTTTAATGCCTTGGCTCATCTTAATCAAAAGTGTAGCTTAACCTACTGTTTACTTGCTAATACATATTTTTTTTGGAAGACTGCAATTAAATATGCTTGTGGTTGTCTCTATATTTGCATTACTGTATCTTCTTGAAATAATATAGGCAAATTTGCATAATAAATAATTGGTTTGATAAAACTGTGGTTGATCACACTGTTTAAACACATCATCATTTGAGCTTCTCTGTGCTTACACTGAGGAAGAGCTAGCTTTCATAGATGCTGTTTTGATGTGGTCATTTTAACCCCGTCTCTGCAGGCATCAGCGAGCTATGCTACTTTATTTCATTCAGGTCAAGCCTGCTGCCGAATCTTAGTTACTAGATCCTTTCTATCGCTCTTAATAGGCAAAAAGACCATCCTACTTAGAGTAAATGTATGTGCACTGTAAAGCTGCTTTTGCCTAGGAAGAATATGTTTTCAAGTGTCTTGTGTAGTGAAAGTGACAGGTTGCTTTCAAGTAAGACAGTCGGTAAGGGCTCATCAGCTCAGGGCAGTGCGGAAGGTGGTGTATTTTCTGCACAGATAACTAGAAAGGAAAATTGGCTGGGTGCGTTGCAGTATGGATCTCTGCTTCCCTGCTTAGAGCAAAGATAAGTCCCTTGGCCTCTGCTGGGCCCAAATAAGCTGACAAACCTGATGAATGGAAAAGCCTCGTATCTCAGAGAGTCACAAAAAGCACAGAGGTGAATTTGGCAAACGTACTGTTCTGAATGCGCTTGAATTCTCAGCTGCAGCCRAACAGCAGCTGAGTAAATGGCTCGCCCTTCAAAATACGGCCTTCTGAATCAAAGCCAGCAATGTAGCCGTGGCTATAGCAGAGTCAGATGGGTTATCTTGCCTTAGAAAAGTGATGTCACTAGCAGGATGTATTTGTGATGCTTTGGGTTTGCATCTGTTCTTTACAGAGAATACTACAAAGCTCTTGAGTGTTCAAAACTTCTTTCAGTTTTTGCTGAGGTTCTTGCCCTTTTCTCATGTAAACAATTAAAGAACAATGTTTTGCCTCAAAGTAACTATACACTCAAGAAAAGCAACATTGCTAGGAGTCTTTGTAGACTTGCCAGTATTGCCAGTTCCTGGGAGCACCTCTCACTACTGCTCATGCTGAGGTACTTCACTGAGTGTGCATTATGTCTGAGGAAAAACTTGGAGCAGCAAATGTATTCCTCTGCTTGCTCCACAGGGTACTCCAACCAAGGAGCAGGAGGAGAGATGAGCATGTGATGAGCTACAGAGATAGAGCTGATCATTAGAGGTGTGCTTATACCTCTGTAACATAAGATCTCCAGATGAAGCACCCTTTAGTGTGCAGTGATGTGTCATATCTGTGACTTCTTTCAGAAGGAGTAGGAGCTAGGAGCATAACAGTAATTTGGGGAGTTGCTATATGTTTGAGATTGAATTTTTTTCAAACTGTAAATTAAAAAGGAAGGAGGGGATTAGCCCATTTAATGCTACCACTAAGGATAAGAAATTGATACCTGAGAAGTCTTCATGCCTTTTATTTCAGTGTATATCTCTGCAGTAGATACCAGCAAAGCACCGCAAAGCCTTTAAGGAAGATCTGACACCAGCAGCCTTCTGTGAGCTTTGCAAAAACTGCAGAAGGGAAGAAAGAAGTCAGACTGGGCACTTGGCTCCAGGGCACACAGCATCATCACTTCAGGGGAACAATGTCCATGTAAGGTGAAAATGGAGTGCTGCATGTCTTATCCAGATGATAAGTATGTTGTATAGGATCTCGTGCCTGCCTTGTTTCTCTGCATAAGTTTCATCTTCCAGACAGATGTGCATCATCCTTAAAAGTATTTAAGAGTAGTGTGGTGTTCCCCTTACTAGTTTCTCATCCCCCTTCCTATCTTGAGCGTGGTATAGACCACTATACTTTTTGCATTATACATTTATACATTTGCATCTTGCTGAATGTATGCGCTGTTCCTTGTTTCACATAGTTTGCACAACCTTCTGCCTTTGCTCTGCTTGTTGTCTCTGTGTTAGTCCATGTTACTCCTTGCAGTGACCGCAGTATGAGATATCATTCAAAGTGTGGAAGCTGGGAGGAGAAAATTGGAGCCTCATAACCGCTGGCTGTGCCGCTCACTGACAGGCAGACTTCGGTATCATTATTTCACTCATAAGAATACCGAAGCAAAGAGGGCAATTCTGTGTGTTGCTCTCTGCTTCAGCACTTCCATCTCTTTAAAGGAGATAAGTATTTTGCAGTTGTTCAGCCTTGTTCAAACAAACCAAAGATGACTGGAGGTCAGTTCATTCAGACTGATTAAAACTCACAGGTGAGAGAGGTCAAGCTGCTCTCCAAACAGGAGAGAGATGCTTGCTCTTTTTGACCTGCTTGATTTCAGCTGCATTTGGCAAGAGAAGCTGGCTGATAACACAGGTGCCCAAGAGCATGCCTCTCTTAAAATTAGGATCTTCCTCTCAGTGAGATCATCTTCATTTAGTAAATTAAAATCTACCTTCCACAACCCAGGGCATGGGAGGAGCTGGCCTTTTCTGTTAATGATTCTGCTGATTGCAAGAACTTGGAGTTAATTGCAATGTGCAGGACTGGTATGTTCCAGGCAAACTGTGTCATCAGAGAAAACTGGGGAAAGCAAATTGTCTGCTCTGCCAAGGGGTCAGGCATTTTTTTCTTCTTTCCTTGCTGTGATCTGTTTTGTGTGTTCTATATGCATGCACCTTAATCAATGTTGGCAGTCTTTAATTACAGTCAAATGATATTTACTGCTTCCTAAATCAATGAGTTTTCTAAACTAGGTGCCTGCCTACAAGAAAAACTCCGTAAGCAAAAAAAAATGCTCTGTTTTGCACTGCAAGTCTTCACCACCACCTGGTAAAATCTCACCTGGTCTTTCAGGCAAGCAGCCTTCAAAGAAAAGAAAAACTGTTTTCCTCACTCTGTAAAACAAACAAAAAAAAAACTGATTCGTTGCCAAATGCTTTCCTGTTCTCAGGAAACAAGGAATAAACAACAGTGAAATGTCTTTCAGAAGGCAGTTTTCAATACATATATTCAGCAGATGCAATGAACTGTGGTTGCACTTTGGCCAAATTCCTCTGCCACTGAATGTATGTCTGTACGGGGGATCAAGCGGAGAATTGCAAAATGGGGTTTCATGACTATTAGTTCCACTGCTGTGCTCGTGGCTGCCCTGCAGCAGCTGACTCTCGTTATCTATGAGAGCATTCTTGTAATGCAGTTCTCCCTGCCCTAGACAAAGCTGGTGTGTTTGGGTGTATAGCGTGTTACTTACATATGTATGCASCCTGTATGTTTTAAATGGAAGATTACAGGCCCTAATCACCGTGAAGAAATTAACTGTTTTAGGCTGAAACAATGCTAGCAAGCAATGTGTAGATACTGTAAATTAACATAATCTGTAACTTACAAATATRAAGTTTATTTTTATTATTTACAGTGTTATGGTCACTCCTATAAGTTCTTCTACTTTGGAAGTCCTTTCCCATGAGGTGATAAATATTTTAAAATTCAGAGATGGCTTGAATGTTTGAGATGTTTACTTTAGGTAAATGTTTCCTCTGTAAATTGAAGTAGTGTGAGCCAGAACAAAGGCAATGCTCATTGGAAAGCATTTGTGCTTTCAGAATCTCCCAGCTTTGCCACTGTGCTGTTTATAGGATGCTCTGCAGCCTGAAGATAAACACAATGATGTTTTTGAATAAGCACCAGAATGTAATAGTTTTTACTCAAACTAGCATAGTTCAGATGGAAGKTTTTTTGGAAAGTAGTGGAAGGAAAAATGACTTCTCAGCATCTCTGATTTTTAAAATTCTGAAATATGAAAAAACATCCTATTGAACTGTGTTCTTTATTTAAACTGTTAAATAATTTCAAACCATAGCTTCTGAATTGAAAACAGCTAGGTTTAAAGAAAAAAAATGGATTGGCAACAAATAAAATCACTATTTTAGCTTTTAATTTGCTCTTTTGCTTTGAACCATATCCAGTGGAGAATTATTTTAAATCACATTGGTCAATTGTTTTTTCAAAGCAATTTAAAAATCACTGAATTTAAATGTACTTGGTGTCCCATGGTTAGGCTTTATGCAGCATATGGAGTCTTATCTCTTGGTTTGTAGTTAAAATTGGTATTTCGTTTTTCTGTTCCTTTGGACTTTAGACACTAACTTACACCTAAAGAAAGCAGATGTAAGATCTTGCCAGACCAAGTCAATAATGTTAGATCCCTGTATAGTGTTGTCCCTCTGCACTGCGGGATTGAATACAGACAAAGGTAGAGTTTTGTTTGTCTTCTGGTGCTGCCTAGCAGGAAGGTTGCATTATCTTYACATGTGAATAATTCTGTAGTGTTTTTTTGTCCTGTATTAGTTTTGCCAAAATAGTTCTAGTTTCAAACTGTAACGTGATGTTGCCTAAATTAACAAGGAATGCAGTGTGTGAACCAGAAACTTATAAACTCTTTCCAAAAAATGAATAGTTTATTTTTCTGCATTTTTCTTGATTAATACTTGTAAGAGCATAAGATGAGATTATGCGTGAAGCTCTCTCTCTCTTCCAAGATGCTCAGGGCAGTGGCAAATAGTTAAATTACATGATAAAATACCTGTTTAATAGGGTGCACRTGTGTATCTGTACATATTTTATGAACAAAATAAAGGCACAGGGAAGGAGAAAGTGCTGAGGTTTTTTGACCAATACGTAAGGAAATCATTAACTGTTCTGCATAGTCTTTGTGGTTATAACACCCTCCCACCTTGCACTACCTGTATGTTAAATATGGTTGGGGTATCCAGTGTAGCTCCACAGCTTCTTTCCTGTTTGTTGGAGCTGAATCCAGCCCTGGGACTTCACTCAGCAATGCTCTTCACTTAAAGCTGTTGAAACTTTATTTACCTGGCAAAACATGCAGTTACAGCGCTGCCATCAAACAGCTAGTAAGCAAGCAGTTAGTAAAACATCACTGCAGGTTACCCTGTGCTGACAGCTCATGACAATCTGACAGGTTTCAGATGCACATTTTAGAAGCGTACTTAATGCAAGCACACAAAAAGATACAGGAACAGCTCGGCTTGAACGTTACAAATGAGTGCATGCTGTAAATTGTAGTAGTGAGATGTTTTAAGGCTAGTAGTGTGGGGGTTTTGTGTGGATTTTTGTTAAAGGCAATAACAGTTGAGAGAGGCCTTAGAGCCTTAGTGTGTGCAAAGAACTTACCAAGAGGGGCAAAGGTGGAGAGGTGATTAAACTGCCCTGCCTGTAAGAACACTAGCTGCCCTCCAGTAGCTGAATCCTAGATKCAGATTAACAAAGCTAGCTGTAAACACTGGAGATTTCAGAAAAACTTTGTCGGGCRTAAATGAGAGAGAGAAGCGGTTCTCTGCAAGTTGTTCGAGTAGTCTCGTTTGTGGAGTTTCTCCCCCGGTGCGACGCCTGCAGCTCCGTGCTGTTTGGAACGTCAGGAAGCACGAGGCAGCTTGTGCCCGGTGCTGCGAGCAGGGCTGTGTGCCTAACCCAGGGGAGCTCGCAAGTCAGGCTCTAAATACATGAAACCATACTGCAGACTGCCTTACCTGACAAAGTTTCAGGGACTTGTTGCTGAGTAGAGCTCTGCTCAGGTGCCACATCTCCCCTTGCTGCCCTAGAGTATCGTGGAGGGATTAGGATCTCTGGTCAAGCAGCTTCTTACAGCCATTCGTCCTTGCTGCATGGTGTTTTAGTTCGCTAGCAGAAGTTCATGATTTATATTAAAGTGAAATATATGCTTGCTAATAAAAGTCATCTGACTTGTACCAAATCCAGGGTCAATACCRTGACCATTATCACTAATGCTATGAGGGGAAATACTGCGAATGTGATGAATAATCTTATAATAAATAGTCTTTAATAGCCTCTACTTTTGTACCTTGTTCAAAAGGCAGGCCAATTTCCTGATAAATTAAAGGGCTGCCTAGTTCCTGCAAAGGAGGTATCACAGAAGTTTGCAAATTGCTTATCCAACATTAAGCAGGCTTCCTTAAAAATTCTGMATTAGTAACCTTCACTTTTGCATCTCCCGCCCCTTATCTGACTGCACAGGGCACTTGTTCCTACAGCACCACTCGTTCTCCCTCTACTTTTTGTAATGCAGTGGCCATCATCTTTGTCACTGAAAGATTTGCAGAATTGAGAGCAAGAACCTTTGTTGCTTAGAAGGAAATAAAATGTTCCCTAGCTGGAAGCTAACATGCATTTGCATCATTTGTGAATCATGCAGATGGAAAAGCAAAGCATTTTGAATAGTGGGTTATATCACTGCTCTCTCTTGAAGTACTGAGAAAGCAGAGATTTTTAGGCTGAGGAAAGCATCATGTGCTTTAGTGCAAGTTCACTAGATAATGCTGCATTTGTATTTGATTAATTTATACATTAGCTTGCTTATAAAACTATAAGTTGATTATTTTGAGAAAGTCCCCCCARATAACCTGAGAATTAATTTGCATCAGATAATGCTTTAGTGATTACTGTTTCATTATGATAGTTTGTGTCTAAAAGACACTAAAAATGTCTTTAATGAGGYGCATAATAATACAAATAATAGCAATAATAATGGATTACAGTGGCGTTCTGAATTTTGCTCCTGGGTGGAGAACAGAAGTGAACTGGAAGTTTGAGGCTGGAATTTAACTTCTCTTTGTCACTCACTAGGATAGGCATGACCTCCTCTTAGGAAGGTTATAGGGAGGAAAATAAATGATCAACAGCAGGGAAATTAGTGCAGCTGGCAATTTAAATAGAAGAGCTTAAGATCTATTTGTATCTACCCTTATGAATCAATATTTTGCTTCGTTAGTGCCCATTGACCCTCATCTTCCTCCTCTACAGAGGTGGTCTCTGCCACATTTAGGTCTGCAATTCACAATAAACATCACTGTATTGTCTGAAGCAGAGAGAGGATCTTCACCAGATTTGAGAAAGAAGTGAACAAAAATTGTTTTTGACAGGAATTGTCCCTCAACAGGAAACAGTGCAAGTCGTGCTCTGAATTAAACTCTAAATTAGTAAACATTAAAGCAAACAGTATATTGTAGATAACAAACATACATATGGCTTCAAAAAGCAGCTGGACAAGTCTATTAATGAAAAACTAATTCAAGAACTATTGAATCTAAGGTATCACTGTTCAAATTTCGGAAGCCCCTTGAGCTGCAGGTGTAGGTCCCTTAAAGMCGGAAAGATTCTGGCATGTGCTGCTGTGGTTCCCCTTCTCCTGTATTTCCAAARACTGACCAAATCTCAAAGTATCAGACTAGTCATGTAGGCCTGCAGAAGAGGCACAATAGGTAGATRTATAATCTGAACTCAAAATATTGTCTGATTTTTTTTTCTTTTTTTTCGCATTGCCTAGCTTTTACCTCAACCCATGCAAATTTTTATCATTCCCTTGTTAGAACAAAAAAATGCACTAGTAGGCTTTGAGCCTTGTCACTTTTTTTCAGGGTGGATATTTTTGTTCACCTCTTTCAGGATCCAGAAGAGGTAGACAAAGGAAACTTCAGACCTTACCATCTGCCCCAGTAGGTCTGTTGTTATGTTAGTTAGGAATGAGACTAATTGAAATCTATGTCAGTTTAATTCTTAATGAGATGCCCTGTGTGACTGATTATTTTTAATAGTTGCTTTATGACCCTCTGGGAAAAATCTAATTTCTTAACTACATTTATAGCAAAAGATCTCCATGTGAGCTCCAAGAATTTGTAAGATTTAAGTCCTAGATCTAAAAATTAATTTTTCTAACGCAATTTTGTTATAATGATGTTCTTGAGTTATCTTAGTGTTTTTTTCCTGAACCCACAACAGARCTTTTCTAAGATTATGAGACGAGTCTTGCTAAATGCTAATCATAGCAGAGCCTCTTTCCTTTTCTTTAGTGCCAAATAAAACCTAGCTGTAAGCTATAGAGACTCATAGACTCATCAGTGCCTGGGCAGAGAGACAATCCATTTTTTATCTTCTGCTCTATATATTTCTTAATGTCTGAACAAGCTTCAGCAGGCTAATTTGTCACAGGAGTGTTCATCTGAATTTACCTGAGGAACTAATTGAAGTAGGACCAGGATACTGGGAACCAGGTGTGTCTCCAGGGGAGATGTGCTGACAAATGCACAGCACCTAAATTCAGCAAACTGCCCAAGTCAGCCAGTGCTACTAGAAAACAATTTTCCCYTCACCTATCAGATCATGCATGTACTTTACATCAAAATGGTATCAGAGGCTGCTATGGCAACCTTCCATGAGATCAGATTGGATATGRAACAATATCCAAGTTCTTTCCACTCAATTAAGAAGGATTATGAACTAGGGTTGGATATTTTCCAGATTCCTTGAACACTACCTTACTTTGTCAAGAGTCCTACTGATTTGAAGGCAAAGGGGATTATTCCACTTCAGTCCCAATAAAATGTGTTGTTTCGCTTGAGCAACACATTCCTAGAAAAGTTCAGGGGGTCCTTTCCAGACTAGTTTGCATGACATGAAGGAAATGCATAAAATATGCATAGGTATATTTAATGGTTCATTTTTTGTGTGTCTTAGCAGTAATATCTGAATAATGGATAAACCGCATCATCTTGGTGCATCATCAGGATCTGTGTCAGGGTGGCTGTTGATGCTCTACGGTGCCAATCCATGGTCTCTTCCTGCCTGCCATGGTAGCATGGCAGTAATAGAGTAGATACTACTCCTACTTAATTGCTTAAGAAGCACAGGGAATTCGTCTTCTCTTCCAGTTGATCTGGCAGCMTGAGACACTGTGAAGCCCTTCTGACAGACGGAGGGGGTAGGGGTGCATCTTCTCTAAGAGTGGCCATATGCTTTGTAGGGCTCCTCTCTGCACATGCTGCTTTGTTAGGTTTATATCCTCTCTTAATGAGAGGTGGTAGAGGTAGCATGACATTTGGACTGTGCTGGACTATTGGACAAAGTCAGATTTTTTCATGAGAGAGGGACGAGTTATGGGAGAACAAAGGCTCAACTGCTCCTGCCCAAAACCAAACGTGCTTTCACTATCTATACTGCTTATTAATTGATAGAATTTRGTTAAAGAGTGCAAACAAGGAGGATACCTCAGTTCTTCTCCTACAAAGGTGGAAATGGTCCCACTGGAACTACCATATGTGTTCCCAGGGGAATGAGAATTTAGACCTGATTCTGGGAGAGCAGAAAGGAGGGGGAGAACTGAGGAGAGTTGCCACCAACTGGAATGGAAATAAAGGAGTGAATTGGGYAGTGAGAGAAAACTGGAGCTTAGAGCAGAAGAGCTGAAGATTGCAAGTCTTCTGCAGGCAGCAGTAGATCTAGAAGTGTGACTGAAGATAAGTTTCAATTCACTAATTTGGCTCTATGCTATAAAGGATTTGAAAGTGAGTAGTCTCACTGAGATGGATCCTCTGCTGGGGGGAGAGACTCCGCTGTATTGTACTGCCTGATTTCTCACGGAACGTGTCCTCCTCACTTCCAGTGCTAAAGGCTTTAGTGCATACAAAAAACCTGGAGGAAAAGATTTGCTTCACTGGGGAACATGCAAGAACTGGGATCAGCTTCTAATGGAAACATTGCAACATGGAGATAACTTGTGCCTACCTCTTTCTTTGTRTGAGTTCACCAGGAATATTTGCCTCTACAAGCAGATGTCTGTCCACTTAATACACGAGGCTAAGGTGGCATTTCATTATCGCTCTGTGTGTCCCCTTCCCTCTGAGTGAAGGGACAAAGTGTCACAAAGGCATTTAGAGAATTCCTTATTTTTAAATAAGGAAAGGACGCAGGGGGAAAGGGCTTCATAAATTTAATAACTGAGTAAGAAAAATCTCAGATAAGCCACATTGGGAAGTGAAAGGTGCTGAAGCATGTATGATGTTAACAGCATGAAGAGTGAATAATACTTGTTCCCCTGCTAAGCCAAAACTAATCCAGAGGTCAAGCGTGCATGGATTTGGTAGTGGTTCTCAGTGCAAGGTTGTAACTCTGATAGAAATTTTCTTCTAACTCATGTGAGAGTTAAGTGTGAGGATATGGAGTTTGAAGCCCTGCTGCTGATTCAGCAGCACGGGGAATAGATGGCTCAGTGCTGTATGTGGGTAGATTTTGATCTAGATTCCACTTACCTTGCCACAGAAAATTCACATTCCCAATAAGGAACAACAGTTAAATGAAACTACTGTTCTCCTTTATGTGCTTTCATCATTCTGTAAATATGATTTTGTTTGTTTTTTTGCCTAGTCATCTAAAAATTTCTGTATTTGGTGCAAAAGTTGAGCATTTAGCTTTTCAGTAACTTTATAAATAAATTGTGCTGTCATAGCAGCTGTTGATCTGTAGTGCTTGGACACATGGCTTTTATGTTCCTAATTAACTTAACATAAATGACTGAAGAATGACTTCAACTCCTCCATAATGGAAAAAACTCAGAATTTATATTTGTGTGTACAAGTATACTGCTATCTCATACACTATATATTTTACATTACAAATTTTGGAAAATAGTGAAAAGAAAATGTGTTATTTTTTCTGCAATCCATTGCTCTCCAGCACTGTTGGCATCTGTGGGAAGTTCTGTATGTGCAACACTTGTCTTGGAAACTGAGTCCCCTTTTGAAGTCAGAGCTTAAATGTTGTGGACTTTCTGTTYGTGTTGTTTGCTGAGATTTTCAGGGGCTGCAAGTTGTATGGTTCACGTTACACATGTAGATTGTGATTTTTTTCTCCAATGACCACTGTGTCAACCTARATCTCTCTGTGATGTATGAGTTGTTCTTGACAAGCACATTATACAAAGTACAGCAAGTGAAATACTATCTCTGTGTTGACCATTATAAATGACTGTTTGCAGCCTATCCTTTTCATTATTAAGCAAAAAGATATCAAAGGGTTGTCTTGCCCCTATTGGAGTAGGAGTTAATCAGTATTTTTCCTGTATAGGTGTTGGCATCTGTGTGTTTTACTAGGAGACTGATTTAAATGTGAAGATGTAGGCAAGTGTAATCTCTACCAGCTCTTGATTCTTGGGCCTCATACAAGCAGGTGGAGAACTGGAGCCTGCCTTGGTTAAGAGTTATGCATGTGTACACATACATGCTGCTTTTTGCTTTCTGCTGCAGCGCTAGCAAAAGCTTGCCTATCATCCTGTTGCTGCCTGAAAGCGCCTGATAAGGCGGAGGAAGCACTAGAAGATAAAGAGCTGGAAGCTGCTGCACTTTTCAGCCTTGATCATTTGAAAGGGCAGCCAAGACTTACCTTGAAAATTGAGTGCTRTTTTCTTGTAATACTTCTTGGAGACGGAAGGCCTTGTGAAAATGAGGTGTCTGTATTGACCGTTCAGTGCAGGTTCTTGTTAAAAATATATATACTCTAAGTAACATATGATAGGCTCAGGAATTGATGGTTAGGCCTCTTATATGACCTAGTTTATGGACTGAAAACAAAGTCTCATATAATTTGCTGAGAAATGAGGTTTTCTGGAATTTTGGCTTGTTAGAATGCCACTAGAGTAAGAGAGCATTGGGTCAAGTGGAGAACTGGACAGTTTCATAGCAAAGTTCAGCTATGCGCTGCCAGGAATAGCAGGTTTGAGCAGGGAAGCAGCTGGGTCTGCTTTGCTGTTAGCCTTTCTTGACCATCAGAAGGGTGTCGGGGGCCCTGGTTAAACAAGGTGCAGTGCAAGGGGTCCTAAACACTGCAGTGCTTTGCACTTTGTCTTTCAAAACACAGGAAAGTCAATGTGCAGCCTGTCCTCTTGCTCACTGTTTGGCATGTTATGAGGGAGATTAATTCTTTGTTTGTCTTTTTAATTCAGCCTATTAAGTGATATCCAATTAAACTCAGTGGAGGCTATGAGGCCTAAGTTCAGTGTAACAAAATATTAAAACATCAAGGAGGTCTATGAACCTTTTCAGCAGTGCCTGCTGATGTAATTGTTTGTAAGCTTGTTAGACAAAACTGGCATCATTAGGTCAGCAGACGTTGGTTATAYATTCTGCTCTTCTTTTTGCAGGCGCTTACTATCAGTCTGTCAATACAGATATAATCTACTCACAGAGGCTTGGGAATTCGTATTAGTTCAGGGATAATTATGTTTTCCATGTGCCAGAGACTGACCGCATCATCAAACAGCTTGTTGTGCTACATAGCACCAATAAAAGGATAGCAAATATTCTCACTCCCTTAGTTCTTGCCTCCTTTTTTTATGTATTTTCTCCAGACCATGGGTTAAGTAGAAGTGTAGATAGTTCTCAGCTTGGGCCAAGGGTGAGACAGCACTACAGATAACAAAAATAATGCTGGGCTTGTGCAGCTAGGCCTGAGCCCTGTTGGGAATGGACRAACGGTGGCTTAACGCTTCTGGGACAGTCCCTGAGCTGAAGAAATCAATGCACTGATTTCCTTACTCATGTTGTGAAAAAATCATTTATCTGAGGTTCCACTGGGATTTGCCCAAACCAGAACAAATGCCTATTTTCTGGTTTTAAATCAAACAAACAGAAACAGGGCAGGCCTGCCAGAGGAGCATGTCCATGCTACTTGTGTCTACAAGCTGAGATAATAATGTCCCATCGTGTTAATACAGTTAGGTGTGAGAACAAAGTGCCAGATACTTTTTTTCCCCCCTCTCATTTAGGAAAGGAAATGCAGATTCTGCTTCTTTAAAAATATATTAATGTGTTTATTGGAGAATATGCTGATGAAAGCTGGATGGAAAGTGTCAAGCAGTAGCTAACTGCCTGGGAGGAGGCTTTCATCACCTATTTTAGAACTTTAAAATGTGTTTCAATTCCACCTGRGGAGAAAATCAAAGACCAAAAAAAGGATCCATGAGCGCTGATGACGGAGGAAGAAGTACCATGAATCRTTTTTGCAGATCAATGGGAATATGATCACATTATTTTTAAAAGCAAGGCTACCACTTGCTTCAAAACTCTCCTCTSTAAGGGCCTTAGTGGCCCTGCCTTTATTTGGGGAAGAAAGGGAAACACTACTAGGTCRGATAAATCGTTATGTCTCTGAAAGAATATAGAGAGCAATAAASGAAAGAAGAAATCACTGCTGTTTGTCTCCGAAGCTAGGAGGAGATGGAGGAGTTCAAGGTCGGCCATGGGTGCTGGCTGAAAGATGAACGGCTCAGAGCGGGCTGAGAGAGGGCACTTGCTGTGGTGCCCAGCTTCAGACCGGGCCATCACAGCCATCTGTCTTTTGCAGGCCTCCTGGATGGCCACCGTGAGGCCAAGGTCACTGAAAACTGCTTTGAGTAATGGAGGTTTTTCCCGTAGCGCAAGACAGGGARTTGCTGAGCAGGACAATTAATGGGGCCCTGCTTGGTAGCGGGAAGGTGGGAGAGAAGGGTCAAGTGAGCCTTTCTCAACAGAAAGTTTAGCAATGTCCTTTCACAGCAAAGGTACTTTCAATGTTGAATTATACAAGGTACAAAAAGGGAAAACTTAGCAAGGCTTTTAAACAGCATCAATTTAGTTTGCATTASGCTAGGTGCAATTTTCTGTTAATTTGATCCTGTGTACCTTATTAATATGCTGCATTTTCTTCGCTAGCCAGATCTGGAAACCACAAGTTCCACTAAAGCTGACACATGCTAGATGTATCTGATATATTCTGAAAATCAAACCCACACCAGCAAAAAACCAACTAACCTAGCTTCTGTACAATGGAAAACACTGGGGGTAGTTTTGGTGCATACTTACAATTACTGCTCTCTAAAATTTTTAATCTGTTCCATTTTTAACATGTATTATCTTGAGCATCTGCTTTAAAGATACTTGGAGTCTCCATGTGCGAACACAAACCAATGAGATCAAAGGGAGAAAAAATCATTAAAAAAGAATGTTCACTAGTGCACTTTCATRCTACATCTTATTTCTAAGAATTGCTTGTACACTGAAAAGAAATTGAGAATCCCAAATTTCCCGGATGGAAAATATTACTGTTATTTTTTTTTGCCTAAACCTGATTCCTCAGTCCCAATATACATCTGAAAGTTTTATGCAATGAAATCGGTGGAAGAGGAGGAGTGCCAAATACATTCTTGCTCTTTCCTAACATTGATTTTTGTGGCAATTTCACAATTGTTCCCTTAAAAAGTGAAGTTACAGAAATGGGCATATTTTTCTGCCAGGGAAAATTCTTTGTGGCTTAGCTGCTACAGAATTAACTGTTCTAGTATAGCTTTCTCTTCTTCAATCCTTAATTCAAAATTAAAGTGACTTTTATTTTGCAGAGCTGTATCTGGGGCTGTTCTGAATCACTCAAGTACACTGGAATGAACGTTGTGAAATAATTATTCTGTAGTAACTGTGTAGCTCAGTTTCCCCTAGGTATAGATAAGGCCTTAGTGCCTTCAGCATCCAGGCAGTTCCTTTAAATAAATCAACAGATTGTTTCTCTGTCTTGAAATTCTGCAAAAAATGAATCTGAAAATCAAACTGGATTACGTATGCAAGAGTTATTTTCCATCTTCATGGAACTTACTTTAGTAGGTTATGAAAAAGATATGTATTAAAAAAGAAACTTAAAGAAGGCTAGATTACCTACAAGTGATCTTTAAGCAAAAAGGCCATGATTAAGAGTATGATCTAGAAATATTTTCTATTAGAGACCAGAAAATATTCTTGAGGTTCTGCAAAACCCTTTGCCATCTTTCCCTCCCAGCATATACATACTGTCTCTGAATAACAGACGATCTGGATAAATTGTGGGTTTATGGTGAGTTGACGGTGACCCCAAACATCCCATTTTTGAGGKTTTTATGTTAAGCTTTCTGGAAGATGCTTTTTGTTTTTCATTGTTGTCTTTCATTACTGTCTTCAAAAATACCTTTTCAATCCATGCAGACTGCAGTTCCTCTGAACACTCCTAAACATGTGCCTCGGTTTGTGTGTTCAACAGAAAGGTGAGGCACACGCCTAGGTCCCTTTAGTATCAGCAAGACTTTAACAAGGGGTTAATGTCAAGCATGTGACAAGAACTGTGGCAGGCAATTGCTGATGATTGCTGCTGTCGAGGTCTGGACACCATTGCTCAGAGCTGTCTCTGCTGCTTCTTGGCCAGAAGCTTCTGCTAATCCATCGCAAGGGCAGCAGAGGCACAAGTGTGCCACGTCCTGAGCCAGAGTTAGAAACCAAGCAATTAATCTGGAGCAGCGGTTCAAGTTAAGACGCTCAGTGGTGATGTGCAGCTGCTCTGGAGCCAACACAGAGGTGATAACCCCTGGCAAAGCCCCAGRCAGGATGGCCAGGGTGGTCACGTCTTCCCTGCCAGGGACAGATGGACAGTGATCACCTTCCAAAGCTCTTCATGCTTTTCAGCTTGCATCTCCGGCTCCTCCTCCTCATCGTCCACACCAGAGCATGCGATTAAACTTGGTGCCTGTATAGTTTGTTTTGCTGGTATCAGGGAAGCTCARCCTATATGGAGAAAAACTATTTGTTTAAAAGGCTCTTTAATGAAAGATGATTGCAATAATTGCAGGCTGTTAAATTTGCACATTTGAAGGYTAATTCATGTACTGCAGTCAAACACAGCCAAACATCCAGCACAGACAGTTCTGTTTTCAGAAATAGACTGGTTATTGCAAAACAAACAAATAAGTGAACATAGATGAAAAAGCAAAAGCCCACCTGATTCTGGTGCTATAAAAATCTCAGTGCCACGCACTGGAAAACCACATGCCAGTTTAACTCTTGCCTATCTTCTACAAGGTGATAGAAATAAATTTCTGCAGAATAAGGCTTAGGTGCTAACAGCTCACTCAAGTCCAAAACAGGTCCATATGAAAGCCCCATTTTTTTTTCTRGATATGAAACTTGTGTGCCATCTTTTGAAAAAAACAGCATACAGATAAGTCAATCAGACACATATCCAAGGTGATCATTCTGATGGGACTTCTTTAAGCCTTAAGCTCTGAAAACCAAGAGCTATATGTTAAAAAAAAAAAAAAAACAAAAAAAAAAAAAAAAAGAGCTGTAAAAAAAAAAAAAAAGAAAAAAAAACAGGAGGAAAAAAAAACATGTAGCACGGCAGGGGAAGGGAATATGTTCCTTGCAAATATATACACATGTGTCTATATGCAGGGACATAGCTGTGAAATGCTGACCTTCTCCTTCCCTCTGCAAAGTACTGGCAGTACTCCCCTCTTCATTTCCTTTTTTGCTGTTTGCTGTAGGAGCTGCAGCAGTGTGGCCTGGCTGCTACTTTGTAGTTTGTGCACAGAGAGCCAAATATTGGTCCCAGTGAAATTAAGGGAGCTCTGCCCCGCAAGGGAGGGGTAACCTCTCTGAGGAAGATTACAACTTGGCCTTGATAGTATCCAGTAGATTTAGCCAAGAGCATAAACATAAAGGCAGAGCTCTGTGTTTCCTTCCAAATGCTGCTCTGGTGGAGATTAGTTGGTGGGATGTGCATTTGTTATTGCATCTGTTAGATTATATAATCTTGACAGAAGGTGTTTAAAATCAGATACTGCATTTACATAGATCTTTTGTCCGTCGCCTATAAATTTCTTTCGCGAGCAGCTGAAGTCAGATGCAAAGGCAGACTTGGCCGGCTGCTCACTGAGCAGAGCTGTTCCCTGGAAGCACTGGCTGCGGTCAATACTGGTTTTCTCTCGACAGGGTACGTGGAGGGTATATGCTTTCTGCAGTGAAGAGAAGGAAAGGTATTTCAGCTTCAGCTTTCCAGGGAACTGTGGGTTTCTCCATGGGTGTTGCAAMAGCAGAATTTATTCCCTCTGTCTTGATCTTGATTACTGCCCATCAGTACGTGATGAAAGGACCCTCTGTCTCCAGGCAGAGGGAGGGAAGGCAAGCTTGGAAGCCGCAGGCTGAGCGATTAGTTAAGTCTCTTGAATTTACTGGGCTCCAGTCCTGCCTTATCTTTCTTTGGACTGCTTGCAGGTATCCAGCAGCTCCTGTTGGGTTTACAGAAAACCACACTGACTCTGCAGGCTCGTGGAGCAAATGCTGTCATTTGTCCTAGAGGACAGCTGTTTATGAATAACTTTTAATACTGAAAAGACAAAACTACTAGTGTGGTTTTTTCCTCTCTTCAAACTCACCTAATACTGTGAACATTTATCAGAATGAAACTGAGATTTTGCTGTGTGTTGTGCCTGTGCTGACCCTTCTACGTCTCACATCTTCCCAAGGTGGACCCACCTTCTGAAGAAATGCGTGTTTGGACCCACTACAGCGATCTGCATTAGCATTAGCAGAAAAAAAA
>NW_028185162.1:157278-172582 GCF_003343005.1 Rhea americana
AAAAAAAAAAGAATTATCCCAAAGCAGTTGCAGAAAACTAACTTTTTAGCAGTGAAAGCTGGTTGTTGTTTTTTCTTTCCTCTAATAAAAAGTTTCTTGATTTTTTTTAATTTTCTCCAATATAACACACACAGTGGCAACAGAAACATTTCTGTGGCTGAAGCAATTGAATAAGCGGTGCCATTATTTCTTTATAGCAGTCATATTGTCTTCAAGGCCTGATCCTAAGAACTGCTAAACCTTTTCTACATTTGATGTGAGTAGCCATATGGCATTTTTTCAGTGTTGTATTCCTGGTATAGTTTCTGAGACAAATTGTAAGGAGATCACTGAAGCAGACGTATTCCTGATGTGTATGGCTTTAGGTGTCTAATCTGTCCAATTCACACACTCATGCATGCCTTCTTTTCTTCATTTTTTTTAAAAGAACAGTAGCAAGGCAGAATATAATATATAGCCCACTTGTCTATTGTTCTGGGGTAGAGAGCCAAAAAGACTGTTGTTTGCAATACATGACGGCTGTGAAAGAGGGGAGAAATATGTCTCCTGAGAGAAGAGCGATGGCTTCAAACAGAGGATTTGACAGRGTATCCTTGATGACAGTTTTTGACTTTAAAATACATAGGTGAATGTTCACCTCAGTGTCATCTGACTATATTAACTTCAACAAAACTATTGCAAAAGTGACCATTTAGAACTATATTGGTGTTCATCTGGCAAATCTTTGGAATTCATAATTGTATAGGTGTCAACAATGTTTTTTTTTTTATTTCCATTCTCTCTACTCATCTATTAATTGCGTTTGTCTTCTGTGAAAAGTTTTAATGTATCCTTTTTTTTCTGCTGCATAATAAATGATAARAGTAGGCAAGCCCATACTGAGTGATAGAGAGTTTAAGCCATGCAGAGAGATGTTTATGCATCTCACTGGAGAGGGCATGTGTGGATGCAGGAGTGATTAGTGTGTCCTACATTTGGGTACAGSTTGCAGCACTGTTGTTTGTGAATTTGAAATTTGCAGGGGTGGGAAGAGGAGAAACTAAACTGCAATTTTCAACATAAAAATAATGAGGGTAAACTGGGTTAGTAGGCAAGTAGTCTGTAAATCAACAAAACRTGGGACCACTACAGAAAGGTGTCAGTCTTCTCCTTACAGTTCTCATAATTGTATCTGCACATTTTATTGGTAGTTAGACCTTAAGTCTGAAAATGAAAACTGGTGTAAACTAACATTATTCCAAAAAGTCCAATGGAGCTGTACTATTTCACACTAGTTTCCTAAAAGGGACTTGTACAGAAATGACCATAGAAGAGAATGGAAGTGATAACCATGTTAACCTGGCTGTCTAAATTTGCTTCACCTGCTGCTGGAGCAAAAAAAATAAAATAAAATAAATGTAATATGAGGAATCTGCTGAAAGTGGTTTCCTYCAAACTTCGTTGCAGAAAGCAGCTGGAGCTATAGCTACATGCTTCACATTTAACTGCTGTGTTTGGGATTATATTCRCTCTAAACTCAAGAACAAGGAACGGAAAGAAAAACTCTTTATTGTTCTGAGATGTGCTGCTCTTATGCAAAATATAGCCCTGGTTTATGGCCATTTTCAAGTGCAGCCACACCACAACTGCCTTGCTCTTGCACAAGAAGGTATGGACTGTGCTATGGCTGGGAGGCAGCCTGCTTTGTTTGTTCAATACTTTAGCAACACCGTTCTCTCCAGAGAGAGTCCCTTGGCAGGGGGAGACAGAGGCAGGGAGAAAAACAAACTTGTAATAATTTCTTATAATTTACAGCAAGGGCACTTGGAGCCTTGCACAGAAGTTCCTTTTTTCTTTTGTGAATAAAAAGTAAAAATACAACTTTTTGTAGCCTTACAGTAGCAATCTGAACACGGTGTTTCTCCTTATCAAGCCATTTGTGCTCAGAGAATTTGAGCCTCTAACTGGCAAGCCCACATTACTTGCAAGATGCTTTTCCGATAAAGAATCCTTGTTTCTGTGTCAAACAACAGCATAACAGTAATATTCTTCTTGCTTATCAGATGAAGCCTTCCRTGATCATCTGCTTGATGCATATCTTCTAATTTGTTGTGGGTATTGCTAGATTTTCAAGGAAATGTTTAGACTGAGGGTTCGGAAGAAGCAAAGCTTACAAGGCTGTAAATGTGTGTCAGTGATTCTAAATACAGAGATGGCAAGTGTGCCAAAATCTAATTCCAAAATGGGACTGAACCAAACCTTACAGGACTTTATTATAGATCTTTCTCCTAAGGTTAGCCAAAAGGCTATAGCCAAGCCATAACCKTGTACAAAGCTCATACATAGTTAGTCTGGATTATCTGAGCAAGCAGGACATTTATATTTTCAGAAAAAAATTTACACAGCAAATGGAAAAATATAATAAATCAGTGATTGGCTTCAGCCAGGCATTCAACATCTGCATTTTAGAAATATAATCTTTTTATAGTACATTGGATGACAGATTTGTTATTTCTTTTCTAAATGTACTTTTTTGTGTCCAGGATAGTACTGAAGGTGGATGTGTACAGATTGCTAATAAATCATGGCATTCTTGTCGAGCGGACACAGATGCTTGGATGCAGTAAGTCAATATCCTGATGGCACTGTGGCACGGGCATCTTTCTTTGTATTACTTACTGTTCTGATCAGAGCTGGTTTCCACAAACCCTCCCTTTGGCAAATAGCCCCTCCCGCTTTTCTTGGCCTTTTTTAGCCTTTGAGTTTTACAGCTCAAAAACCTGATGGGAAAACACAGCCTGGGACCAAAGTGTCTCTGCTTRCTTTTGATAATTGCCTGGAGGGTCTGATGGCACCACAGCATGCTTTAACCCCTCTCGATGCTCTGTATATAGCTAATGTGGGGTGCTATTGTTTGCTCCCTGGATATTTTCCCTCGGAGCACTTATGCATCAACAAACTCTCGTGGGCAAGGCTTTAGCACTAGTTACCACAAAAGYGGTTGCAATACAGCAAATGAGGGACGTAAAAACGAGAGTCTCATAATACTGATCCCCAAATAAAGATAGTTTTTGACCAACAGAAGGATGTCCATGAGATTCGTCATGGTTTTTGAAACAACCATGGTTCAGCATTAATCCTAACCATGGCCCCATGTCTAGGTGGCTGTGGGCTCACAGCTTGTTTGCAGAMTGGTCTTCATTGGTACTTGGATCCATGGTGAATTTAAGCTAAACTGAATTCCCACAGGCAACTTCTACGAGACTTTGTCCTCATCCTCTTTTCACAGCCTGTGTCTTTCAAAAAAAATCATTTGTAAAGGGCATGTTTTATAGCTAGGCACAGAACAGGATTCAAGGACCGGAGAGATCCTGCCTGGGTTTCCTGTCTGGGCTAAAAAAACCCAACTTCCTGCAGTTTGATTCTTTCGAAGCGAATCTTACTGCAGCCACAGCATTTAAACAGAGGGGTGAGCATTTGTAGGCAGATTTTAGGGCTTTTAAACATCAACAGAAAAGTGCAACTGCTCCTAGTCAGTGGTCCCAGCTTGCATCTTGTTCAACTGATTTAGTGAAAGGAGGATGACAGTAAATCTTCAAGTGCACATGTAGGAGAGAGCCCCAGGTCAAGGGTGGAGAACTTCTTCCAATTTAACTCATGCTTAATCCACGCAAACAGTGCTTTGTAAACGTAGCCCTATCACGTAGGATTACGAGTTTTTGTTCATTTGTTTAGCTTGTTTTAACCAAAATAATTATCAAATCCTTAGTGTGAGCACAATACCACTGGTGTTAAAACTAGAGAGAGAGAAGGAAACAAGTGTTTTTTCCTGAGAAATTTAATGCTTTTGTCTCTTTGCTTTCATTCCCTTCTAGGGGGTAAGAAAATCAAAACACTCACCTCCAAGCCCCTTTCTGGAAGGGAGATACTAAGACATGAACCTGTCCCCTCCCTATATAGTAATAGTCAGTGGGGAAGGCCAGGTTCAAACAGCACTTTTAAGTCAGGCCTTCTACATTACAGAGATTGTCCTTTCTGGTTTGTGTCTGCATGTCTGTCTGCTGGGCTGTCTGTCTCTGTAATATATACACAGTGCAGAAGTACCCCAGAAGGAATGCTATCTGTGCCTGCTTTTGACCAGTGATTGCACTGTGAGCATGGGAACCTCTTCCCAACCGGTATTTCATTGAAGCTGATGGTTTTTTTCCACAGAAAGCTTTGGTTTCAACAAATCAGCACTTTCCAATAGAGGAGTGTTTTGCCAAAAAAATTCCCCAAATATTTAGCTGTGGTTGTGGTAGCTCCTCAGCAGGGGGAGTTCTGGTATGGTTAGTTATAGGTTCATGTCCAAGAATTTGGAGACCATCACAAAGCGCTACCCTGAGTTGTGGCTGGTATATGAAAGGAAGGAATAAAGCCACCAGGATTTCTGCTCTTCCCTAGGCTGCTTTATCTCTATTCTTCTTTTTGCATGCTCCTACATTAAGCAGATACTGTGCATTATTCCGTTCAGATTTCCCTTGGAACAAATKATTGGAGTACCGGCACTTTTCTGGCATCCATCCTACAGGAGTAAAAGCAGCGAAATCTTCTGGTGGCTACACTGCCTTACCTTCAACTCTGTCTCTGTTTGCTCTGCAAACACAGTTGCTCTGCAAATCCATTTAAAGTGTTATCCCTGCCTCAGAAGGTTATGCCATTTTCAGCTCTGCCCAAGAAGCAGATCACGTAAGCCCGGCCTACTTCAGGAGTAAGCAGAGAGGTAAAAAGCTGGAATCACGCAGGAAAAAGAGGTAAGGAAGCCTCTAGGTAATGCCAACAAACTGAAGAGGCATAGTCTTCAGGTGACACGAGCAGATTAGGAGGCAGTTATCTGCCTAGATCTCTTTTCTCCACATTGCTCCAATTTTCTCCTTTTCTGCTTTCTGCTAGTGATGAGCCGCAATGCAAACAACTAAGAGCGGCTTACTGCTGGGCCTGGCCTCTGGGGCTCGCTGTCCCACCCTCGTGGAAATACACCCCCGCGAAAAATCAGCTGCCAGTCCAGACACCACTTTTCGCTGTCCCTCCCCCCCAAAAGCCAGATGTGCTCCGCCGCCTCGGCTGGAGCTGCCCTCCCGGTTCTGCTTGCGAGGCCGGGCTGAGCGGCGCTTGCTCTGTGCGCAGCGCTCGCTCGCTCCAGCCCCGCTCCTCTGCTCCCATCCCCCTGCGCTCCTCGCCCGCCCTCCTCGTTAGACGTGATTACATGTTGTTTGGCCTCATTCCATTTAGGTTACTTTGCTGTATCATCCTGAATTTGTGCATGGCACAACAGCTCCAAAGATCTCCTGGTTTGAACCAAATGATAGAGTAAGCAGAATTCATTAAAATAAATAACAGCATAGCATGAGGCACAGCCCTGAAGTAATCAAAACTGAAATTCAAAAGAGCAACTTGGAGTGCAAAGATGACTGTTACATGCTATCCGAGACAGGCAGAAATGGGGTTTTGAAAACAGCCACTGTTTTATATGCTCTATTTAAACCTGTCAGCTCTTCAGACAGAGACATGGGTGGTTATAGCAGGGAGAAGAGACAGCAGTTGGGAGGGGGAGGTCTGTGACCATATTATAGCAWCCAGCATATAAACTCCTTCCTTGATTGCCGAAGCTGGGACGTTCTTCATGTTGCTGTTGCTGTTGTTATTTATGGGGGTCAGTGGCAGAGGAAAGCTGTGATTTAAGCCTAGGAGTAGAAATGGTTTATATAAAGCAAACTTTCTATGCAGTTGACTGTACCTCCTTCCACTTGCTCCCTTGCGTGTGTCTCTGTCCCATTTCTTTACTCGGCTTGTTTTCAGTGTTTGTAATGCTCCATTTTAAAATATCACAGTGTTTTTTCCCCACTGTCTTAAAGAACTCTTTGTTCTTCAATGTAGCTTTTCTCCCTCAGAGCGGTCAGATTATTACTACTAAAATTTTACTCCTAAAATAAAGGTTCAGTGTCTTAAGAGTGCTTTAGGAGAACATGAAATTTTGTACCTGTTAGAGGCTAGACAGGGTGCAGCAGAGGAAGCTACACAAATGTCTTATTCTGACATTCTGCCATCAGCATTTGCTGCTGTCAAAAGCAGGATTCAAGGCGAGATGGTCCAGTTCTGCAGCTCTCTATGTTCATCACTGAATTTGCTTTGGCAGCTCCTCCCCTGCAGCATCTATGAGTCTACAAATATGAAGTATAAATCTAATAAAAATATTCTCTAGTCATCTGGTGGAACATGCAATCCCAAGGTGCAAAAACACTTATAGTTCTCTGCAGAGGTATCATGTTCTTAGATATGCAACATTTCCATGATTTTTGCACTTGCAAATTGGAGCCTGAAGCAATTGTACCTGGCTCCCAAGTGCTACAGACTCAGGCCTTTCATAGACAAATGCGGGTGCATTTCCTAATTGTGCAGTGATTTTCATGTCATCTTACTTTGTCCCTCATTTTGTTTTTCATCTACCTCTAATATTAAACTCTATGCAGAGCACGAGAGTAGTCGCTGTGCATGCTGCTGTATCTTGTTTTCARGGGAAAACAATGAGTTAAAAATCTTATTGTGGTTGGAGAGGCAAGCGGATGAGAGTTTTTTCAAGTATTTGCTGGAATGTGCCATCCAGAGTCGAATGTGGCGAGGTACTTGAAGAGCCCACCTCGGAGACTATGGGAACAGCCAGGCTTTATCTGCTGAATCACTCCRGGAGGGCTCATTTGTCTCAAAGTAATCATGCAAAAAGACTCTGCTGAAGAAGACAAACAGGCGGGAATGGACGGGATGGTGCTGACAATGTGCCAGAGGAAACGGAGACAGGACTGCTTCCCCGGCAGCTCCGGTGGAGAGGCCCGGGCGTGCCAGCTCAGGCCCACTGCCTTTCGCAGACCGGTGACCAACAGGCTCCGCTTTGTTCCAGCAAAGCTGCCTTGCAGAACCAGAATTCCTGCCCGCTCACCTCTGCTTCTCTTAAAGAGGGCATGTCGTTGTCAGAGTGCCTTTCGAACTTCTACTCTTTCCTTCTTGTTGCTAATTTTCTGTCATAGGAGCTCCCTGTCCATCTGGAGCTAGAGAGGAAAGCTTGGACTAGTCCAACAAGTATGTAAGAATTAGTGTCCAAGAGCAGGCTGCAGCTTCTAAAGCCAGCTTCAGTGGCACCAAGTGCATCACCACAGCCAGAAAGGCCCCAGCAAGGAAAGAGCAGGGCACTTGCAGGCCAATGGAAAGAGTGAAAGCGGCCACAGGGCTCATGCTTACCAAGTGGCTATGCCAGCCAAGAGCCTCAAGGGGTCCTCAGTGTAAATGGCAGTCCTGGGCAAAACCCTGGGGGCAAAACCCTGGGAGCCTGACTTAGCTCCACCAGTCCTAAGAGAAGAGTAGCATGGTCAGAAGTGTACTGCCTCCTGTGCAGATAAGGCTACTCTGCAAATACATGGGCAGATAAGACCTTCTCCTCCTCAAGATATAGAATATAATTTATTTGGATATATTATTGAGAAGGTGAGAAGGCAGCATGCAGGGAATTTCCCCATGTGGTATTTCATCCAAAGTTAAACCTTGTGGATGACTGGATCCTGTGGCCCACCAGAGCATACAGGATTTCTTCCTGTGCAATGGTATCATTCCAGGATATGGAAAACAGCTCTGGAAGAGGTTACTAGCTTATACTTTGACCTGTTTTTCAGGAGTCTCCAAACTGCTGCAGAGTCATGTACCTAGTGTACCACTCCCTGAGTGTCTCCCATAGGTGTTGCAATCAGGAAGGAGCGCGGTAAGTTCTTCATGTGGAGATGCAACAAAGGGCATTCAACAAGATACCAATCTACGCTTTCTCATGAAATCCTGTCCTTACCAGCAGGCGCCTTCTTGCAGAAAGAGCATTGTCTACCACCTCCTCTGCTGCTAGGAGCTGGAGTCTCTTATTGCATGAAGTTTCTACAGAGCAGTCACAATGTTTGCTTGATTCAATGCAAAACAGCAAGGTTAAGGGGGAGCGGTGGATAAATTTCACCCGAGTTTCTAATCCTTAATTTGCGGATCATTAACTTCACACTATAACCCTTTGGAGACAAGGTCACCTGCTTCATGGGCTTGGAAGGTGCTTTTGCAAATAAGGGTGTTTGTTCAACATTGCTGATCCCTGCTGATCCGTTATGAAAGCCACATTAGTTATCGTATCCACACGTTATGTACAGTCATGTGATGCTCGAGGCCTGAAATACATTTAGCAAGTCAGAAGAGATAAGGCAGGCTACAATCTGGCTTTCTTCCCTTAGGTTTGCAGAATGTGTTTGCAGATGTGTTGATCTTTAAGAGGCTGGCAGGATAGGAGTGGGAGATATTTTCTTGAATTGCCTATTTCAATACCAGAAGTAAAGGAGAAGATGGGGTCATCTCTAACACCTCCTAGCAGCCGTGAAGACATCCTTCCCACAGCCTGAGCCATTCTGTCTCAGTTTTGCATAAAAGATGAGTTTCAGCCTTGAGGAAGTGGACGTGACTTTGGCCACTTTAACTGGTTTTGTGCAGACTCAACAAGCTGAACTGAGTCTGTATCAATAATGTTCATGACAGCAAATAGGTCAAAGTAGCTCACCTGACCAGGAAACCAATGTGTGATCTCAATCTTGGCATCTTTAGTCTCTTATGTCATATAATGTTTTGGTTCAGCAATACCTGCGTTACTTTACCACTCTTTTGTTAGTAATTGCTTTTCCTTCCAGACTTTGCATGTTTCCAGTAAGTTTATTGGAGTGATGTATTAAGGCACCTTCTCATAACCAAGAATAAGGGATTCACGAGAGTGGCTCTAGTCACTGAATTGAGGGTATGGACAAGTTTTGTCAGTCAGTAGCTAGCAGAAGTAAGAACTGGAGTGAAACTCCTGAATCAAATTTTTAAGTGACTCCTCACAGGCTTAGCTTGAGTGACTCCTGCTTGCCTTGGATGGGGATGGTATTAGCTGGCTGCTTTGGGGTGCTCTGAGGCTTGGTGAGTTATTTGTGTTTGGGTGGTGGTGTCAGTTGGTAGTTGCTATGTCTAGCTGTACGTGATAGCTATGTGCAGTATCATCTCTTTTCTCCAAAGGCTGCATAACAGCTAGTAGAGGTGCCAAAGCTTGCTTTCCCCAGCCTGGTATTGGGAGTCCCATGGTTTTTTGTTCTTCTCCAACATGCAGCTAGGACACTAGCTGTTAGGTGTCACTGGTGCATAAACATAGATAGCAAGCAAAAGGTGAGGTGTTTTCATGCCTGACCAAGGTATTTAGTTGTACAATCCTTGTTTGCAAGCTGACTTGTAAATGTTTTATTGGAGCTCTTTGCTGTTGCTTGGGTTAGCAGGGACACGACTTGTGCACGGGGCAGGAACTGCACCCGTGCGTCCCTCTGCTAGTTCAGCCTCTCCAGGCAGCCAGGATCTGGGCGAGGTCTCTTCCTCACCTCGGCTGCCCTGGGAGCAGGAAATGTTCAACCTGCTCTGCCCACTGTGTACTTGAACAGTAAATTAAAGGTCTTCATTAGCTTATTTGATAGTTGAGTAAAATGCTTTGAAACACTGGCACATTAACTGCAATCAAGTTTTGAAAGGTCTCTGGTTGCTAGAAGGAAATTAGCTTGATAAATTGCTCTTTTCAATTAAACAAATGGCTAATTTTTCATGAGCAAGCCCAGAAGCTATCATTTGGGAAAGGTTTGTTTTTTTTTTTTTTTTTGGTTTTTTTTTTTTTTTTTTTTTGTTTTTTTTTTTTTTATTTTTTCCATTTATTCAAAGATACTGTCATCAAAGTGTAAAACATCAGCTTGCACACCTGTCCCATCCATCCGCCTTGGACACTACTCAGAGGTCTCATGATCAAGCAGCAGCCTATGAATTGCACTTCCAAAATGCTAATAACTCCTGGTGTGACCTTGGCTCCTTGCCTGCCTCTCTGTGCCTCTATTTACCCGTTTGTATGAAGAAGCATTACCCTCCCTGGGTCGAAGAGGCCTGTTTAACTTAAGCAAAGAGTCTCAGGATAATTATAGTTACTAAGTAACTTTCATCTCAGAATAAACTGGTTAAGGCTGTTAAGAAACACCATGGTTTCCCCTTTGGTCTAAACCAGTCACTGACCTGAAGATACCTCCAGTCTTCAAAGCTTTAAACACAGCTGCCTTCAAAAAGTGCTCTCTGAGCTCAGAAACTGAAGCAGCTTACAATGTCCCCTACGTACCAAGTCTGAAAGGAACCCCAGAAATGCGCACTGACGCTGCTTTCACAACAGAGCTGAAGATGTGCTAAGGACTTCATATGTTCCACGTACTATGGAAAAGCAAATGCTAGGAAAAACAACTGCGACACTGGTTTCATCTTGCCTTGGGCATATTTATCTAGTGGACTGGCATTACGTCATTCACATTAGGATTTGTCTTATTTGCTATTTTAGATCTTAGAAGCTGATAAGAGTCCTAGTCAGAGGTCAGGATGCTGTTGAACTTGAGATGTTTCTGAAGTGTAATGCTGCCAACAGCAGAGCAATACTGGATTTGCAACAGTGCAGTATCAGACAAATCACGTGAGAGACTTTAAATTATACTTCTTCTCTGAAAATGAGGCTTTATTGCCAGGAATTTAGATACTGCATGCTAAAATCCATCCTTAAAAGGCTCCCATAGTTTTATCTTTGAGATCTAAATAGGGTAATTGGGGGCTTTTTATGGTATAGAAGAGACCACAAATGATTTAAGAACTTCCTTACACTATCTAAATAACATAATATTGAAATAGCCAACTCTATTTTAGAGTAACTGCATAAAACATGATGACTCACATGATTAGAAATCCTCCTTTTTCCTTCTCTGTGTACGGTGCTGATCCTGGTGAACTGTTCATCACTGGGTGTAATTACATTCTTTTCACCTAAACTGTTTCTCCATTTTTCATTTCTTTTTCCTGAAACACCCATTGTTGTTAAGCACTTCAGTTAGGATGGAAGCAACGTGTATGCAGAGATTTGAATGACAGTCTGCATAAGCTTTGGGAGAAATTTAGCATCCAGGCGAAAGACTCGCGATAGCTGGAGTCTCCCAAAGGACTGCTGGTGACCTATAGCTGGCTGAATATGGTTGCTCCTGAGATGAAAGTTCAAAGCCAAGGTAACATTTTACCAAAATACAGGTCACCGTTTTGAACTCCTCATTACCATAAAGCCTCATGTTCCTGCTGAGGACCTCACTTCAAGACAGTAAGTGCCATAGGGCAAGCAGGAGATAGGTGTTCCCTGCTCCCCAGTGAGAAGGTCCATGCAACCACAAGCAGAAGCTGAGATGCCTGAAAACTGCCCAGATGTTCAAGTACAGTCCGTACACTCTGGTGGACCTGGAACTGCATCACCTCAACCTCAGGGCTTCAAAGCCCAGGCTTGTTTACTGTCATCAGTAGTCTCTGACCTAGACCCCCTGCAATTTTCTCCTTTTCCAGGTGGCTCGTAAGTGCTCTGCTCTCCATCCAGGCAGGAGGTGACTCATGGTGCCTGGTCCTTGTGCTGAGATTTGTTTTGCTGCTATCTAATCTTCCTGCTTTCTTGTCCATTCTCTTCATTTCTTTGTTCTTTCGGCCCAGCATGTGCTGTGGTAGCCTACACTGGAAGCTGCGTGGGCAGGAATTTTTTTTTTAATAAAAAAAGTATGGTGACATCATCTTGCACAAAAGGTCCCTGCTCTGTGGCTGGGCCAGGAAAGTCCATTTGGGCTGCAAAAATGTGAAAGATTTGGGGCAGCAATAATAAAAAGATATTATAGTGTGCTATATATAATAACAACACATTCCACTCTGCTCCCTGCACGAAACCTCACAGATATACCTGGCAACAAGGGAGAGAGAGATGTGAATACTCATCACAACCGGAGGAGAGGGCACCTAATGGCATTTTGGTTTATTGCCAGGTTGCCTGCTCTAGAAAACTTTGCCTGTGCTGAGCTAGGCATATGTTTCACGTGTAGAAAATTGCGTTGGGTGTTGGTGGGACTTTGTTTTTTCCCTAAAGCTTCCCCTGGTCAACTATGTGAAGGTTCATGTAGCCATGAAGTCTGCATCTGTGTTTCCAGCTCAAAGAGGCCTTCAGGCCTTCTTTGAAAAACTTGGAAAACTCTAGCGGTTGATCAGACCCAGGAAAGAAATTGCAATTTTGGAGAGCACCAGATGTAAACTTACAAAACAAAGGAGTATTTTTTATGTTTTGTGGGTTTGGGGGGATTTTTTTGCTTGTTTGCTTGATTCTTCTTTTTTTAGTAAATCCAGATGACTTCATCAGGGCCTCTTTTCTCCTTCCCTGCAGGCAGAACAAAAGTCTCCGATGATTTCCTTGCTTCAGAAGGTCCTCTTTGATTTTACCTTTGGGTCTGTTCTACCATCTCTCGTTGTTATATGTAAGCATTTTCTGTGGTAACTAGACTGGTAATAGCATAATCCCTGGTGGCTTTCCTGAAGTCTCTGGCCTCTCTGGGTTGAGAAAGTTCTGCTTGGAGGCAGAATATTTTTTCTTTGAGTGGGAAGGGGAATGGTTGATCCTGTGCATGTTGTCCTGGCTATGATGGAAAATTTTGTGAAAGAGGAAAGTTTTGCAGTACTTCCTAGCAGCGATTCAGGCTGCGTTTGTCTGATTTCCTCGGGAAGCTCACAGCAACCTTGACAGTGAGTGTTTTGTCCCTGGCTGCTTCCTTCTGGGCTCTGTGGTCTGCACCAGCCGCGAGGAGCAGAGATATCTGTGATTTGCAGATGCAGGTGCAGGCGCTTTTTGTAGCCGGGCACAGATACATTCAGCACTTTGAAGAGCAAGGCCTTGAATTAGCAGTGGATGCAGGTTAACAGCCCTCTTCAGCTTCCGAAATTGCAGTGCCTACGGTTATCTGAACTTCTGTGCGAGGCAATGAGAAAAAATAAGTCCTCGTTTTTTAAAGGCTTTTTAAAAATAAAATAATTGATATTTTATCCTTGTTGCTTTTCCCCTGAATGATTTCAGACTAACTATTGATATGAATGCCTCTAATTTCAGGTTTCCCCATTGGAGATACTACAGTATTAAGATGGTCTCGGAAGTCTGGCCACAGGCAGAGGAAGCGCAGTTGTATCCAGAGGGGGAAGTACAGCCGTCCCACGGGAACAAACCTAATTGAAAGGTTTGAAAACTCTGGCTTCAGAGACATGTCTCCAGAGCTGAATTTGATGGGACTTCTGCCGTAAGAACATAGACCAGCCTGAAAATCTGAATTCACAACCACCTACACTCGCCTGTCTACACAGGGAAGAAGAGTGGCCTGGAGAGGGGTTCAGCCAACTGAGCTCTGGTTGTGCTTGGACACAGTCTGTGCCTTGGTTTCCCCATCTGTACAACACAAATTTTGTTATTGAAGCCCTTTATAAGGCCTGTTGGAGATCTACTGATGCAAAGTGACCTAATGATCTACATATTATTATTATTGTTAAAGGCATTCGATTTTGATCCAAAGTCAGAGSGAGCCCTTCCAGGTGGAAGTTTCAAACTGGGTTTTCAGCCCAAGTCCTGTTTCAAGAATACTGCAAGCCCAACCTTAGTGCCCGTTTTGGCCTCTGTGGCGTGGGGCGAGCTGTGGCGAGGCCCTGTTTCTGGGCACTGGGTTGAGGGCTCGTCCGCCCCATGGTCATCTCTGTGTGCAGCACTGGGGGGGGGGGCCTTGTGTCCTTCCATTTCCCCAGCATGAGCTTGATGGGGGATGGGACACCATCCAACCTTACAAACTGTTGCATGCCCCCAAAGCTTGTGTTTATGTTCTCAAACAAAAACTGCGTGTTCCCTTCTGTAATACTTTTATGCAAACTGTTTTTTTTGGGGGGTGGGGTGGGGGGTATCCATAGAAGTTGWCAAGGGCTCCATATCAACCATATTTAGAAGAACAAACAGGGTAAGATGTGAATATTTCCCTAGTTACTGAAACCTTTGACCCTGCACTCTCGAGCTGTGCAGGACTTTCTAGACCTCTTGCACCTGGCTCGAACTGTAGGTGCAATGAAAGGGAAAAAAAAAAGAAGAAGAAGAATAAAAAAAGAGGCGGTTACTTCCAAATATTTGGAGATCAGAAATTTAAAAAAGAAAGAAAAGGAAAGGAAAAAAGCACAGGGCGCGGGGTGGGCGGTGCAGCGGGGCGGCGCGGTGCAGCGCGGACTACAGCGCCCGGCGTGCGGCGCGGCGCGGCGCAGGCGCGCCGGGCCGGGCCGGGCCGGGCCGGGCTTGAGTGGCAAGTTGTTTGTTACAGTGTAGCCCCAGCTGCCCGGCGCTCGGGCCCCGGCCCCGGCTCCCTGCCCGCGCTGCGCCGGCCGCCGCCAACTTCGGCACCTTCCCGCGCCCCCACCCCGCCCCCGGGGCGAGGACGACGACGACGAGGAGGAGGAGACGGGAAAAAGGCACCGAGCGTAGCAGCCCCCCTCCCCCTCCCCATTCAAAAACACAAAATAACCCCCGGGGATAGATGAACTACAAATGAGAAAGAGGAAAAGATGGAACTGCACATCCTAGAGCACCGGCTCCGCGTGGCCAGCATAGCCAAGGAGAGCATCCAGCTGTTCACCTATGGATTAATCAAACTTGCCTTCCTCTCCTCCAAGACGAGGTAGGTGCCGGCGGCGGGGGGTGGCAGCACGGGGGCAGGGCGCTGGGGTGGGGGAGCACCCCCCGTTGCAATGGGGCAGGGCGCTGGGGGTGGGGGAGCACCCCCCGTTGCAAGGGGACAGGGCGCTGGGGGTGGGGGACACCCACATTGCAAGGGGGCAGGGCGCTGGGGGTGGGGAGGGAGAGCACCCCCCCCCTTTGCAAGGGGGCAGGGCGCTGGAGTGGGGGGAGCACCCCCTTTGCAAGGGGACAGAGTGCCAGAGTGTAGGGGGGAGCACCCCCCCTGCAAGGGGACAGGGTGCTAAGACGAGGGGGAGCAACCCCCCTCGCACAGGGGCAGGGTGCTGGAGTTGGGGAGGGAGCACCCCCTTTGCAAGGGGGTAGGACGCTGGGGTGGGGGGGCACCGTCCTTCCTGCAAAGGTGGCTGGGTGCTGGGGTGAAGGGCACCCTCCCCCCTGCTCGGGGGGGGGAAGAGCACCCTCCTTGCAAGGGGGCAGGACGCTGGGGCACGCCTCCTGGCTGCAGAGGGGCAGAGCGCTCGGGTGGGAGGGGAGCACCCCACTTCGCAAAAGGGCTGAAGGTTGGGGGGGAGCACCCCCCCTTGCAAGGGGGCAGGGCGCTGAGGGGGGGGGCACCCTTCTTGCTGCACGGAGACAGGATTTGCGCGGGGCGGGGGGTGAAGCCTG
>NW_028185162.1:172872-293749 GCF_003343005.1 Rhea americana
TTTTGCTTGCAGCACTTATTAAAAAAAGCAAATCGTCTAAACGCGTGTTTGTGTTAAAAGGTGCTTTCCCAGCCCTGGGAGGGGAGGGGGGCACGCATCGTGCTCCGTGCGCTTTAAAATACTGTGTTATTTTTCCAAGACCAAAAAAATTGGAAGGCACTGCGAAGAATTTTTTTTCTTTAGGGAGAAAGAACAACAACAACAACAAAAAAAAAAGGCTCTGGCCGGGTTACGGGGTGGCTGAGATGTGCCTAGGCCTTTCGGAGCGAAAACAACTTGAATTGCAAATGCGTCTTCTGTGACTTCGGTTGCCTTGTTGACTTTGTGGGTCTATTCAGAAAGAGGAATGGGAATGTAAATAATATAAGTCCAACTCGTCTTGTTTTTCCAGCCTGATAATTAGTATCTCGGTTTTCTCCCCTGATTCGGCTCAGCTAGAATTTCGGTGCGAAGACGGGGCATTTCCTTTGGCAGCAGGAAAATAATGAATAGACAATAAATTTGCTTTTTATTTCTTGGATTGTTTTATTCCGATCGGCGTTGCAGCCCTCTCTCTCCGATAATACTTTCGGATGAATGGAGCTGTTTGTGTTGTAATTTGATTACAGTCCCTTATCTCGCATTTAAACTTCATGCGTTGAAATTTCACTCTGATTTGGGGCTCGTCCCATTTGGCTCGCTGCTGACGCTGGTTGCAGTGTAATGGATCTCAGCACCTTGTTTACCGCTCTCCCTGCATGCTCAACAGGCTGTTAAAGGCTCTTAAATCTTAAAATTCTATTTTTTCACATATTCTTTCATTACTTAGTGAAAGCAGTTGCTGATTTGAGGTGGAGGGGTGCTAAACAGGACATTTTCTTTCCCAGTGCTTAAAATGTCAGTATTAATGTCAGCAATGAAATCTTTAAATCTGTACCTTCTGATGTATAGACAGGTTTTGGGGTGTATGGGTTTTGATTTTGGGGTGTTTTTTATTTTGTGGGGTTTTTTTTATTTTAGTTCAGGAACTGTCCAGTTGTCTTTTTGCTTCACGTGACGTATCTCCCCCTCTCACCCCCTCCCAAAGGCTGGGCGGTCGGGGGCAGATGAGGGTGGCACCATGTGTCCTTTGCGCTGGGCTGTGACGCCTCGTCCGCCGCTGGGTACGGCGCTGGCCGGTCCGGCGTTGCCGCTGTTCCCTGCGGTACCTGGCCCTTCCCATGCCCAGCGTTGTCGATGGCATTTCTGGTGGCTTCGTGGCATCTTGCCTGTTGGGGTCAAAAACTCGCTTAGTGGAAAGTTTTTGTTTGGCATGGGAAACTTCTCCTTCTTTCCTTTCTGCTTGTGGTGGTGTTTTTGTTGCCAGTAGGGATGTAGGGGCGAGAAGGGAAGCCTTGTTCGTGCCATTTCGGGACAGTTGACAGTACCCAAGCGTTGCTTTCTGTTAAGTGCTTTTACATGCTGTGGGACAAATAAGGTCCCTGCCCCACTGGCCTTCTGCTCTGGTGGACACCATGCAGATGAGAAAGGTGGAGGCCTCTGGGAGACGTAACTATGGATTTGTGAACGTGCTCTTTCCTCTCCCTCCTTCTTTAAGAAATGAATGTGCCCAGGAAATGATTATTTGGGTGTAAGGCAGATGTCCCCTCCCTACCCACCCCATCTGAGATGGACCAGGTGGAGGATGATGGGGGAAGATGGCCCTCAGCCTGCTAATCTTCTCCGCTGAGATAACGAAGATGCCAGTTGCTTTTACCAGCTATGTTTTTTCCAAGTGAGACCTCAGACAGTTTTTACCTGTGCTGCAAGGCTGCCAGTAAGAAATAAGAATTTGTGGGACAGATGTGCACCAGAGAGGTGGCAATGACATCATTGTTGCCTTAACGTTAGCAATGCAGGAAACACTGCAATTTTACATGAGGCTCTTCCTTCGGAGGAGCTATCTGGGAGGATTTGAATCTTGTTCACGTTCCCATACTCTGGGGAAAAAGGCTGGAACAATTTTTAAATCTTGTACGTTTTTCTTAATCCTCTTGGGAAGGAAAAGTAACAAATCTCCCTCTTCTTAGTTGGCCTTTTGCCACTTAGCCTGCCCTTATTCGTGCCATGAGTCTTTTAATTTAGCTTCTGTTACAATAGCAGTATTTTTTTTTGAACAAAGAGCAGCAATTTTGGAGCTATTCCGATGGCCAGAAGCAAGAAARCAGTTAACGAGGTGAAGAGGTGAGACCAACGGTGAATAAAACGGTGGGCTGAGCAGCACTGAAAGAAAAACACTGCTAATAACTTTAAAGTTATGCGTGATTTAATTTATGCAAAGTTGCCTTAAGACAGGTAGTCCGGTAATAAATAATAGTGAAGCTCCTGAGCAGTTGCACTGAGCAGTGATGCTCTGCTTGTGTAAGTGCGTGCAGACCTATTGATTTGAACCGCGCTCTGCCAGGCACCCTAGCAGAAAATCAGTTCCGTGTAATTTCTAGTTGCACGCTGCAGATTTGCACATCTCATCATCTTGCTGCTGCGCTCCTTGTCGTCCTGCTGCTTTACCAGCTGCACTGGCTCGGCAGATCCTTGGTGGCAAGGACCTTTGCTTACTCCAAAGGTGCACGGTGTGTTTGCAGGTGCATGAATAAGGACTGCAGCCTGGTTTTAACATTGTGTCTTTTTCCTTTTGTAGATGTTAGTTATCTGGGGTGGGGAATGGTGCTGGTCTGTGAACTACCACCTTCAGCTACCTGTGTAGTGCCACAAAAAGCCCAACGTCCCTCCCAGAACTAAGTGTCTCCGATTTCCGCTTCCTCGGTCAGCCTTAAACTATCTCTTGCTGTTGGGTGATATGCCACAAATGACCCAAATGACCTGTTTGAGGATTTGATAGATGCGCTAATATGCTGCCATACTCCTGTCTTGGATTTTTATTCTTGCTTGCTGAACGGTTTTAACTACATCTCCCTTTAGTGCCTCGGGTTAAACCTGACTGGAGCGGGAGGAAGGATAGTTGTGAGTCTTGGGTAATGCTTCCAGCGAGCCACCAGTGCATGCACTAGAGAGGGGAGGTGAGCYTGACCTTGTCTTTTGAGTGTATATAAAAAWATATATATATAGCTGAGTTTAAGTCCTGGAGAATAAAGTGGGGTCAGSGGTCTCCCAAGCCCTATATCTGTATAATGTGATTATCCTTTGCTTGCTGGTTTCTGACTAACGCTGTGGTAGACCCTTGAACATCTGGAGTCAATGAGTTAACAAGTAACCTTTGCTTTCTCAGGTCCTGTGCATAATGTAAAAATTTGGTGGTAAACAGGGAAATAAACTAGCTAAGGGAGAAAGGTATCCTTTAAATTCTAAGGACATAAAGTTATAATTGGGCTGGAGAGGTTAGTTGTTCGCTGGTCTGTGCAGTTAAAATAATTGTAGGTCATGGATGTAATATGGCAAATTTTAAGATCTTTAATTGAGAACTTTCCGGGGCTGTTTGCTTTGAGTTGGCCCTGGTTATTCCTAGGTGCTGAAGAGGAAGAACAGGCTCCTGTAGGCGAGGATGGGAGCTTCATCACAGAGGTGGCCCAGGCAGCCCTTTCAAAGCAGCTTTCAGCTTGGTTCCTTCTCCAAGGAGCTCTTTTTGAGGTGTGTTGGTGACCTCCAGCAGACTTGTGAGCGCTTTGCAAGGTGGCCCATTTGGCGCTGGGCACGAGCGGGGCTCTTCCCCGCAATGCCGGAGCGGCTGTGAGAGCCGGACTGGACCTTGTCCTGCTGCTGGTCCCGTGGCAGCTCCAAGGGAGCGTATCCTACAGCGAAGACAGGCTGAGAAATGTTCRTTCTACTTAAAATGTAAACAGAAGCAAATGAGGATAAACCGTACTGGATTTTCTGCAATCTTGCAGTAAAGGGCGAAGCTAGGCTTGTTATCGCTGCTAACTTTGCGATGGTATTTTTGGTAACCTCTCTCTTTTGGTTGGTAATAATTGACACCTCTGCTTATACACAGTGTGTTGTTGCTATTAATATAAGTGTTTCTTGTTCTCTGATCACTTGTTTACTGTCTAGGAGTCCTGCAACTGGAGAGACTGTGATAAAAGGTCTATTTTGGATTTCAGAGCACAATAGGACAAACAAGTTCTTAAAATGTATCTGCACATCATTTGAGGACATTCAGGAGATCAGTGGTCCGTTGCTTTTGGAATAAACTTAAGCAAATGAGTGTCATTTATCCTTTCTGATGAAACAGTGACTGGTCTGCAACGCTGGGTGATCTTCTGGCAAAGACAAGTTTCTATCATTGTTAAAACCTTTTTTTTCTTATGTCCTAGTAAGACCCACTAGATAAAGGCTTTTGCAGGTTATAGGGCAGTGTTTACACGTTGTTCATGTTTTTCTTCTGGTGTGACAAACAATTCTATGCCCCTTGGTTGGGGGGGATGTGAAGGGGGTGCAGTATCAGAGGKGTAGGGACTTCTTTTTCTGTTTGGCTTATTGTCCATCTGTTCAGGAAGGAGGTGAGTGCTCATGTCCAGACCCCATGAGGGGCTGGAGATACAGGTAACCTGATGGCTAAAACCTTTTGCCTGTCCTTCTCTGAGGTGCTGTGCCCCTGGATCTGTGTTCCCATGTGCACGTATGGTGCTGAATGTGCCCCTGGATATTCAGGACTGGTAAGAGCTGATGAGAATAGGTGAAAAAGAATGGAATAAATGTTACTTATTTGGGCCTAGTGAAGGRCATAAGCGCTTTGATTGTGAATATTGTCAATCCATGCTTAGGACTGCTCGGTGCTCCAACTGCTGCCGCACCCGCAACTGCAGGGAMCTTCTTCCGTATTTTAATATACAGAGGCTTGGAAAGAGCAGGTTTCTTTCMTGATGGTCTCCTGTTGTTTATCTTTAAGCGCTTAGAAACCAAATGGGATTCAAGAGGTGGAACAAAGGCACTGGATCAATCCCACGGCATAATGCCAGGGAGCAATGTGTTGCTGGAGAAACGTTGGTTTAGATGTCGGTCATTGTTTCAGGACTGCTTGTTTTTTAAGATCTTTTTCCCTCTCTGAACTTGGACATTTGCCTTTTAAATAAATAAATACCTGGCTCTAGCTTGAAGTGAGATGGTGGTTATTCCTTATTTACCATGCAAAACTGTTCCTATCTATTGGCAGAGCTGTTGCGTAGACATAATGCATCATCTGGGGATGAGGTACGAGATCAGTGGTGTAAAGGCAATGCTGGTGGCCACTGACGTTGAACTGAGAAATAAAAAAGGGGGGAAAATACTTATCTTTTGCCATGTAACTCAGTGAAACACCCTTCAACTGTACATTTATTTATTATGTTACTTCAGATGAAAGTTGATATTTAAGTGAAAAATCTGGCCTTAATTAGCTCCTAGACGTCTCTTTCTGCAAGTTTGGATGCTCTGACGTTTTGGCAGGAGAGCAATAGTACTGCAGGTCTGTTAAGGAAAAGTATGACTTTTGGACATTTGTTGTCATGACACAAAGCTTGAGCTGTTCATTAATGCAACAGTTTGAATCCACAAGCTATTCCTTCCACCRAGCTATAAGTTAAATTGGACCCTGTTAGATGACAGGGACTATTTCATAGTACCCTGTTTGTGCCCCGTATATATGTAAATCTTTCCGCTTAATTCAGCTGTTTGTGTGTGTGTTTGAATGCACGTGTTGGACACACTAACTTATTTGTGCATTACACAACTCCTTAATCATCCTGCACGTTTCAATGTTTTAATATATTTGTACAAGGGCTACAATTTCTTCTCTCTCTTTTTTTTTTTTTTTTTTTTTTGGGGGGTGGGGGTAGGAAATGGTGCAGGTATGTTCTTTTGCTTATTGCCAGAGCCGACGTAAGCTCCGGCTCTGGTCTGCTGAGAGCTGAAGGCTGGCGGAAGAGGAGCGATACGCGAGGAGCCGACTCCGGCCGTCGCAGTTCGGCAGCGCCGGAGCCGAGCCTGTAGTTCGCAGTTATTTCAACTCTCCTCCTCCCCTCGTTCCCCGAGCTTAGCTTGGTTTTCCGTGCTAACTCTAAGATACAGTTATTAAGAGAGAAACCAGTTAACGGACAAAATCTTTTACTGTGGCGCAAAAGAGCTAAAGATCAGTTAGGCTTTGTGTGTGTGTGTGTGTGTGTGTGTGTGTGTGTGACTGCGTGATCCCCTGCTCGTTTCACACTGACTGTACAAAGTTTTACTCTGCTGACCGTGGTATCAGAGGCTCTGATTTTGTTTTTGTGGTCTCGTGTATAATAAACATTTTGTACTGGTTGATAAAGTTTTTATTTTTACATCCAAAAAAAGCAGCAAATGGCTGAACATCCTTACCAACCAGAATTGTCTTCCTTACTTTGGTCCATTAAATATGCTTAACTAGAGTTTGAGATACAAAGTCTCTTTCTGAACTGCAGCCTGCTTGAGAGGGCTCCCAGCAGCACTGCTCGGACACCAGGTTCACGGGTTAGCACCTGGAGAAGCGGTGAGTTCGATGGCAAACCGTCGGTTAACCTTCGGGGGGCTCCTGAGATGCTGTTTTTCAGCGAYGTCTCCGTGGGCCGAGTGGTGTGACGTTTTTAAGAATCCTTTCCAGTCCATTTAATTTTCCCTAATACAATGGAATAGATGTCTCTAAGATACCGTGCTACCTCTCGGCCAGTACCTGTGGGGAGATGTAGGCTGTTATTGCTGGTAGGCTGTCCTTGACCCAAATTCCTGTGATACGAGTTGTTTATGAATAGGAGCCCAACCATTATGTCAGTGGGAACGTGTGTTTGATCAAGGTGTGACAGTGAAGAAAATGTTCTTTTTTGTTATCTGCAAAGTTGTGGTGTCCGCGCTGCTGCAGAGGATGCTAGAGAGGTCATAAGATGCTGCGAGCCGTGACACTCGAAGGTTGCCTTTTAGTCTAAATTAAGTCTTACATAAAGTATTCAAATAGGTGAATTAAAAAAAGATGCTGGGGGAATTTCTGAAGATGGGAGGGGAAACCTTACAAGTTTTGACATGGGTTGAGCAGTTAAGACGTAGGTGTGAGTCTCCTTCCCTGTCTCTCTGTTCTGGGTTTTCAGAAATACTATATTGCAGAGAATCTAGGTAGTGATATACACTGATTTTAGTGATGCCTGCATGTTTATCCTAGTTCTGTGGTTAAAAGATCAGTGTTCAACCCTCTATTATGCCACAGATAAGTCCTGTTTTACGGGGCGAGTTGGTTGAAGTCAACAAGTCGGAGACCTTGACCAAAATGGCCCGTGTTCGTCGTCTTTCACATTTGTAGTTTTTATTTTTCTTCCTGAATAAAGATTGACTCTCCTCTGTTGATCACATTTAAAGCACTCTCTTGAAAATAAATGTCGTCTTGGCAGAAGGAAAAAAAGGTTATTCTTAATAATAATAAGGATAGACTCTGTATGCATCTGAGCAGCTGTATACATTAACATAGACTTACTCAGCCTTTATGCTTTTTTAGAAAATGATGGATGACTTATTTATTACATGATTAATCTTTTAGCTGTGATCTTTTTCAGGATGCTTTTGGGTGGAAATTGAAATGTGATTATAACATGGAAAACAAGCTTTTTCATTTACTGCATTTTTTTAAACTAAGAAACAATGTTGTGTGTGCTGAATACTTAGAAAAAATTATCTGAGCCTATTTTGCATTTACAACTAAGCAGTTTAGTATGATCTGTACTTAGTGAAACAAACTGATGGTGACTTAAGCCCATGCTTGTCAAGACATTAGAGCTACTGATCTCAGCCTCCCACACCTCCTTCTTGTTCGCAAACTGGAAGGAAAAAACAAGTTTACTTGCTTTTTTAAAGTTCCTAATTTGTTTCTCAACCTGGAGTGAACTAGCGATCATCGTAAACTAAACTGAGTAATTTGAAATGAAATATTCTGTCTCCTTGCAGAAGATGCTATTGCTGTCAAAATCTGGCTTCTTGCGTAAATGGACCAGTTCCAGTTGCTTTGTCACTGATTTCTCCTCAATTGACTTGTTAAATTTTCTTTGGAGTTTCAGCAGCAAACGTGGTTCTTTTGAGTCTTAATTCTTATATGAATTATTTTCAGTATATCTGGACTTATTTGAATTATTTTCYGTGCATCAGGATTGCCGTCACTCCAGAAATGACTTCAGATAGCTTTAAATCAGATCTACTGAAGCTGAAATGTGCTTTTCTTGTTTTCGTGTCCAAACTCCTTGACCGTACAACAGGAGTGTTAGAATTAACCCATCTCTTGCCACTGAGGGTATAAATATAGAGCAGATTCTGGTATACCCTGAAACGTTTTGCGTTGCGTGTTCTTAACTGTTTGACATTTCTGTAAGCCCGGMAGAGTGTATATGTGCATGGGCTGTCTGCTTCTGCCTAGCTTGCAAGGGGTGAAACCATGCCCCAGTGGCACCTCCTCTCTTGAGCCCACCACCGGTTTTAGACTGGTCAGTGCCTGCTTTCCCACGGTGCGTGGTGAAAATGTTTTGCAATACTTACCTTTTATGGGCTATGGGGACGCAAATTGAGATGGATGATTGTTTTTGTTAAGTGGCTTTTTTTTTTTTTTTTAAGGCAAAACTCATCAGTGCAGACTGTCTATAAAGATTTCTGTGCAAAGGAAATTAATAGATCCTTTTGGCATATGAAATGGATTTTGGGCTGCCGACACTGTAAGCAACGTAATGGTAGTTACAAATGTACAGAACAACTGCATTCCTAGAGAACAGAGCATTATTTTCAACATGGGGATTTTTTTGTTGTTGTTGTTTACTTGATTTTTTAGTCTCTGGCATACAGGTGTTGTAGTATTTTGATAGCTGCCAGGAACCACTTTATTAGACTAGAATAAAGAGTGCAGAAGAGGTTAGCAAGAATTCAGCTTGACCAAAGCCAGCTTTATGGTTACTTTGTGGGGGGCGAGGAGAAAGGGAGGAAAGGTGGCAAAGCCCAAGGTTGGCCTGGTGAAAGAGGGTGGATATCTGACAACAACGCGGGAGCCTCAGGCAGGACTTTGATGACGTTGTAGTGCAGTCTGAGCCTTGGTGTGTTGCACTCGCTCTAAGCCTGGTATTGTGTCATCTTCACAAAATAAAAAATCTTCCTAGAATGGTTGAGGTTGAAAAAGATCTTTGAAGATCATCTAGTCCAACCCTCCGCTCAAGGGAGAGTAAATTTGAGCAGGTTGCTGAGCATCTTGTCCAGTCAGATCTTGTACCTGACGCTGTGCGTGTGGCTTTACTCCTGTGCGTGTTGACAGTCTGTTGATCTTGCTGATGTGTTGTTGTGTTTGGTATCGCTTTCCATACAGCGTTATAATTTGTGATTTAATGTCTCATGTAAACAGGACAGACTGCTCTTTTTTTTGAATGCTAGAGTGAGATTATACAGCCTCTCAGCTTGTTTTGGAGAAAGAAATTGTCTGTATGGAGGAAAAACTGTCTACTGTACTAATTATTGGTCCTTCAAGTTTCCATGTGAGCATTTCATGTAATCCTCACTGTTGGCYGTAGTGAACCATAAAACCTAGCTGACGCTAGAGCAGCCTTGAGGCTCCTCTAACTTAAACCAGAAGCCACAAAATTCCGTTGCTGGATGAGAACAAGGCTGGCCGTGGGAAAGGGCAGGTGCTCACCTCGGTGCAGATGGCTGAATTTCCATTTGCAAGGGGTTAGGTGGATGTAGAAGCTTAATGAAGTCACCTCTACCCTGACTGACTACAYAGGAGCTTTATTTACGTCCTTGCTGTAGCTGGGGGAAAGCATTCGAGTGGAATCTAGTCCCAATATTACGTGTTTGAAGCTGTTCGCGTACAGCATTGCGTGGTGGGTGCTGAATCCTTGTYGAAAGCCAGAAATACTTCTCCTTTGCACAGGGGTGTGAAATCGGCCTGGAGTGACTAGTGTGAGAGGACTTTGTGTGTCCTGTACCCCTTTGAAAGGCTTTGATGGTGCTTGAATTGTGATCTTGGGCAATAATTTAAATATGAAATGGTTCCAAAACAATATGGTTATCTGTTASCTTTTAATGATCTTGTGAAGCAGTGGGTTTTGAATGCCTATCCCATTGTAAAGGTGATAATGACCTAATTATTAGGGAGAAAACAGGAAAAAATGTCAGGAATAATAAATAGCGTGTATGCATATGCATAAATGCTTTGTTTGAGTTTGTCCTTTTGAGATGTACGTGAGCATATGCTTTAAATTCATTTTTCTCCTATGTTTTCAGTATTTTTTTGAGGCTTTAGACTAATACATCTTTGGCTGTTAATGCATGTTTGATAGCCTTCCATGGCATGTTACTGCTGTTTTTCTCTTTTCAAGCTCCCGCTGACTAGAACGTAACCATGCATTTTTCTTACAGATTTTCAGATGGCCACGGTGTTTAAAACAGTTAATGACGCTATCTTTAGGCAKAGTCTCCGTTGGCTGAATAAGGGAGTGTGTAGTTAGAGGATCATAGCAAAGCAGTTGATGAAATTCCTGGCCCCAAGTCAACAGTTCCCACCTCCAGTGTTGTGGAGGTTGCTGTCAACTTGCTGAGTGTGATCCAAGTTCAGGGAGGGAGGGGGGRAAAAAACCCTTTTAAAGCCAAATAATTTTGATAATCGATTGCAGTGGCACAGCTAAGGGATGGTTAATTTTAATGTTGGAGTAGAAATGATTGACTTTTTCACCTTTCCATGCTGCCCAGGAAGATGCTCAGATTATTAGGTCTCACTGTAGGATAGAAATAATTTCTTTACAAATATATGGGCTGTGGGGATGGGAATGGTCTTTGCTTTGTTCCAGCCTATAGGCTCATCCTGTGTGCTGCTAGTGTATTGTGAGTAGTGAGTATTGCATTTGCTCATTTTGTGTTTTTAATTCCAACAGTAACAATTTTTTCCCTTAGACTTGAGTTCTGCGTTTAAAAAAAACCCCAATGACAGGAATAGAATGGATTCAAAATAGAGTGGTACTTTTCTCTTGGTTTGTTTAACCATATTACTGATTATACATTTCCTGCAGGATCAGCACAGAGAAAAGGACAAAGAAAGAATTTCATGGTGCTACTTAAATTAAGTCTTACATAAAACAAAGTTTAAAATGAATTAGAACCTACCTTTAAGCACTTGTCAAATGTTCCTAGTGTCAGGTTTTCTTCCCGTTCGGAGTTCATTCTCTAGTACATCTAACGTGAGGTACACGGTAATATTTTCAGAATCACCTACGTCCCACTTGGGGGCAGGGGGGAAAAAAAAGAAAAGACTTGGCACCCTGAGGCTCGTTGGACACCAGCAGGGCTCCAACTCGGAAATGCCTGTTGCCGTTGGAGGGGAAGACACTTAGGGCTTTAAAAATTTTCCTTCCTGTAGTGACTAGCTGACCGCCTTGCAGGACCAAAGCGTGGTATACAAAGCACCAAGGGGGAGGCTCGGTCCTGCGAAGACGTARCCTTCATCTCCTCCGATGAGAACGAGTCAGAGCGGGGCTCTTGYTCTTGCCTCTCTCGCCGTAACCCCGCGGGTGCAGGGCTGCGCGTAGCTCTGTCTCTCCAGCCCCGCGTCCCTGCGAGGCGAGGAGGCGCTGCTGGGGGGAAACTGAGGCACGTAGGGGGTCAACGCTCGTCTTGCAGAGCAGGTCTGCGGCGGGACCTCCAGCCCTGCACTGCCCGTGGAACTGCCTCTGCTCAGCAGGAGAGGCGAAAGCCTTCCCGTCCGTGCTCGTACCGGCCACATTAAATCCTTGTCGTGTAACTGCTGGCTGCGTGTTAAAATTTTTTCCTCCTCCTCTCCCCTCTTCTATTCCTAGTTTTCCTAGGTTCGTTAGTGGTTGTGTGCTTTATTCTTTTTGGCTTATACCTTCTGATATTAGGGTTGAGAAACAACCATTTGGGCTTCTGGTAGTAACACAGGCCTTCCTGAGAGTCAGAAAGCAAGCAGCTGGGAAGGTCCTTGTATATCTGCGTGGTTTTATATTTATGKATGTGTGTGTATATGGATGTGTGTGTATGTTGTGTATGTATATAGTTTGTGCAATATACACACGCTTGTGTGTATGTATGTGTCTCTATGCACACAGGCTTATGCTATATGCAGACACATGCACATGTATGTATATACATGTATAACATATATATACGTGCCTGTATGTGTCATTCCAAAGTCAGAGTGCTGTTGAAATGGAAATTCTCCCTGCGAGAAATGAGAGGAGAATGAGCTCCTGGTGAAAAAGGAAAACACGTTTTTTGGGGACTCTGACAGCAGCACTGCAGGACGGAGAGCGTTTCGCTTCCCGCTGTGCCTTGGGCGGTAGGTGCCGTGGTGGAGGCTGGACGCGCGGAACGCGCTGCCAGGCGGCTGCGGGCCGGGCGCTGCGACGCCGGAGGCTCCCGGGACAGTAGCAGACAGCCGAGCTGCCAGCGGGGCGGCTGCGTGGACGAGTGTAATCATGCCCCGCTCGGCTTTCAAGGAAATCACAGTTCACGCGCTGGCTCGCTCGTGATAGCGATGCGTTGTTTGGCTTAATAACTTACCGGCTCTCCGGGAGCCAGCGAGCGGTCGCTGTCACCGTTCCCTGCTAATCGTTCTGCTCCCTYGTCGTCCCAAAGCGAACTGAGCACCTGTCACGTCACCTACAGAACYGGCAAATTGAGTGCACTGTAATTATTTTTTTAAGCCAGCAGGTTCAATATGGCCCACCTTTTTTGTTCTGTTGCTTTGTCGTTATCTTTATTGTATGCGGTTCTCTCCGCGTGCTTTTTTTTCATGTCAAGTTAAAAGCTGAGTCTTGACGGGACATTGTCAAATTGTTGCTCTTCCCCCCCCCACCCCCTTCTTCCCATTTGTAGGATCTTTGTTAAAATGCTGCTCTTGATGGTGRTAACTGCTGGGGAGCAGAAACTGCAATCACTTTTCTTTATGAGCATTTGTTTTTCATAAAGCATTTGCAGGGGGTGGTTTTCTTTGATGCTCATCTATAGTACCTAGACTCCTGCAAATCACTAGTAAACATAGCCTGACCATGGCCCTCTGCAGTAGCAAAGAGTGATTATCTCTGTTACACAAATGCGGAATTTAGACACAGAAAAATTGCCTGGTTTACCTGCAGGCACGCAGGGAGCCAGAGGGAGGAGGAGGAAGAGGGGGACCTACAGATGTCCACGACTAAGGGTCCACGGGTAGGCAAATAGCTTTTACTAAACCATACAGCTAAATCTATTCTTTAAATGTGTAGATGGAAGGCTAAAACTTCCTATCTCAAGACCAACCGTGTGCTGCAGTGACATATCTATAGCTTGAAGAGAGGTAGCTCGGATAAATCCAGCACTGTAGCCACAGAAGTTGTGTTGATTAAATGACCACCTGCTTACTTGGATGGACTTCTGTAGCTGGTGGCGGTCTGGGCTGCTGTGGAGATGGGAGCTGGTTCTTCCCACGCCATCACCGTGAGGGTCGGCTCTCGCAGGCCAAACAACACCTAGTCACATGAAGTCTGGTGACACTGCTTCATCTGCTAACCTTTAGATGGAAGATCCTTGGATAGTGCAAAACATCAAAGCTTCTCCTGGTCATGAGCATGCGAGTTGCCCGTGGGATGCTGCAGGCCTGCTCTGAGTCATGCAGGCAGCCATACTGTAGTATCTCCTGGTCTCCAGGTTTGTGCTAACAGCACAGTGAGCTATTTTTATTAGACCAAAGGAGATACGTGGGAATTGAATGAAACCAGAACATCCCAGTGTTTTTTTCATTTGTTTAGGGCATTCACTTTGATCTCACCTCTCTTGTCTCTGTCATGGCTTGGAAAAGATGGTTGTATCTCAGAGTTGRTGATGGCTGAAACTAAAAATAGGAGGGAGCCTTCTGCTGCAAGACTTATTGCCTGCCATGTCTGTGTTGTCTGCTGAGGTGTCATCTTTCGTTGTGTTTTGAGGAGGTTCTGGTTGACTCTGATATCTCTGAACTGCATGAGAAAACATTTGGCTATGCTTATGCTTGTCGATTAATGGCTTATTCTTTTAACTGAAATGACATAGGTGTCTGCATCTAGTGTTGAAAAAAATAGGTCTGGCTTCTGCTAATAAATGGGAAAAATCAGTTTATTTCAAAATAGCGGTCTCTGCAGAGACTTAGCTTTGYATGCACTTCAAATGAATAAGCTATTTCTGGCGACCAGATGAGAGAAAAATGCTGAGTAGGTATGTCTTGTCCCCTCCTCAAGATCAAGATTTGTAATAAGAAAATAGTGAAGCTTACAGATATGGCTTTTTCTTTTCTATGGGAATGTTTCCCACTTCTCCAGGGGTTTGCTGCCTTGCTTTCCAAACAACTGAACATTGTTTAAGTAGTTTTCTACTGCAAAAACTCATGGCTTAGTGGCTGCACTTGCTCTAGGGCCAACAAATGGCATTAGGCCYCAACTGGCTGTACCAGTTAACTACATTGTACTGAGCTGAAAAGCATTCCCAGGTAAAAAATAGAAATCATCAGTTTAAACTGGAGATCRTAAAACCTAATGTGAAGTAATGCCTGTGTGTGCTTTAAAACAACATAACCACTGCATAACAAGTCACCTTCCWGTTTCCATTGCAGTATAGTTGATTTTATAGTTAGGCTTGACCAGARTTTTTTCTTGCAAAAGATATTTCTTCCTTTATCATGTCTACCTAAACAAGAGCGAGAAGTTCACCTGAAGGGATGTTTTTGCAAGTTTATTCATGCAAATAAGATGTCAGTAGGCTTGAGATTTCTGGGAAAATAAACCTTTGTTCTGGGTGTAGCATGCATTAGGGTCCTTGGATTAATTCATGTTGTATTAAAGCCAGCTCTTAATTATTTTTGGATGAATGATGTAGATGGTAAAGTTGCTGTACAAAGAGAGTAGGACCATTCTGCTTGGATATGGGTCAGGCAGACTGAGAGCAGTATGTTTGATCGGGTTTCTAGTACTCTCGCCTTGTTGCTCTGCAGCTCCAGCATGTTTTGAAACCATGATACATTGTGGCTAGCGTGAAGGTGCTGATACTCCACSTGAAGTGGAGTTCACTTTACGCTGTGCTGTTCAGCCTCTTCCCCTTTTATCACTGTCCTTGTGCTGCGAGATTATCTGTTCAGTGGTAGTGTGCTGACAAAATAAACTGTGCTGGCACTGAGCTCTAATTTCAGAGACCGGCCCTTCACCAGGGTCTTGATAGAAAATGGTATAAAGAAACAATTTTATTCCCTGGGCTTGAAAATACCAGTTAAGAGTTTAACTAGTCCAGGACTACCTTTGACTTGGAGTCTGGCCAAATAGGTTTTTGGCTTTTGTTTAAGATGCAGATGTKCTCTTCAATACCTCATCTTCAATARATGTTCTCATAGATGCTTAGTTTACAGCTGCTGTTCCTACTCAGAAGTAGAAGATAATGTTTCGCACTGAGAATAGTCTATGTGGCCACRAAGCGTCTCTCAGATCTCCAGGCAAGAGTTGGTGCTGTGTTGAGAGAGGGAGGGTGCTCGGAAGGAAGAGTGTTGGGCTTAACCAAGAGTCTAGGAGAACCTGTGTACAAGTTTTWTGATCAACTTTGTTTTAAAAATTCGGGGGAACATCTCTACACATCTGTCACTCAGGGAAGAAGTTTACCTATCTACTACTGGATGCTGGTCACAGTAGTTCTGACCTCCTTAGACCTCTTTCRTTTAGACCAGAAAAGACTAAAGTTTGTTAGTATTGAAACAATCACAGGTAAATCATGCTGCAATTACTTTTTCTCTTTACTAGATCTACATTGTGTTTATAATTTAGGAATCACATTCAGTCCTTTCAGCAGGTACCTTGTATGGGTCTATTACGGCTGGCCCTGAAACAGGCTGATTTCAATCAGGATGATAGTCTTATTCAAGGAAGATGTTAACAGGAGCAAGCCTTGATACTGGGTGGGTTTGGTAGACTTGGAGCAAGCTAGGCCCATGTAACAGGAGAAGTCTTCACTCCCTAGAAAGCGATAACCATCTTGGCATTAATATAATGGAAAAGATGGACYTTGTCCCTGTCTTTTGATAGATTCAGGTGTTATTTTCTTGCTCCGGCACCTTTATGGCTCTTTGTGGTCCTGCCTACTGTTTACACAGCTTGAGGATGAAGCTTTATGCATCAACTAAAACTCCACAGCAGCTGCAGCTTTACTTTTTCTGACCCCAGATGAATCTGAAGTTTGTCTCACAGAAATACAGTGAATTTTGATGACTCTTAGGATGGGTCATCAGTGATTGGCTTGGAAATTGTGATATGCTATTGGATTTCTRTTGCGGAGAAAGCTTGTCTTGGTTTTAACCGTAAAGATAGCTGATGTTTTACTGTTTATTAATCTAAGCAGAAAAGTATTACTGTGACATTGTGTGACCTGATTCCCATGAAAAACAACTGCCTTTCCCGAGAAGAGAATGGCCTGGCACTGTAGCTTCCCCAGGAAACCTGTCAAAGCTGCTTCACCTTGGCCTCTCTCCTTCCTTATGCGCAACACAGCCGTTAAACTAGTAGCTGACTCCAGTACTGAATCTACGGTCTAGATTTATTACCTCCCTAGGCTCGCACAACTGCAGGAGTTGAAACAACAGGTCTGTAAAGCCATTTTTAGAATTGTTACCTGTGGATTTGTATAACCAAAGGTACCTCCTGAAATGTTTGCATCTGTGGAGCAGCCTTCCTGTTCCGCAGGTGACAGGCTGGGAACGTTTTTCCATGTGGCATCATGAAGGAAACATTAATGTTATGTTCATTACATTTTTTTCTCACACTTAAGCTTCAGCAAATTGGTGAACGTCATGGCCACGTCCAGAATTGCAACGTGGCAGGGAGACTGACTTTAGCCAAAGGCATCTGACGTTCTGGTTACTTGATGCATTGGTGGCTTTCTCAAAACCCTGTAATGTCCTCTGACTATTTTTCTTCGGGATTAACCTGTTTTTCTTGGTCTAGATTGTTGATTGCTAAATAATGACATCCTTCAGGAAAACAATTTCTTCTGCRTAAAAAAGATGCACCATGGCCTGTTTTTCTCTGTGGGCTCGTATCAGAATTTGTTCTTCTTGTTTTAGATTGTGCTGGTGTCTTATTAAGAGTCCAGACTGCTTGGGGATTTAGGGGTTGCGTGTTTGTTTTCAGCAAAGGATTCGAATCTCTCCATTGACAGTTTGGCTTCAGCTCTCCRCCTTTTGCAGTCGTCTACAAGTACTGCACCGGCGACCCATCAATCTGTCGCGTAAGACAAGCAATGAGTGACATGACTTGTTTCAACATACTATAACTGCTCTACTTGCTCCCTCAAGCCCTGTAAAGTCTTGTTGTGTCACTGTGCATGGGAGGGTGTTGTATACATTTTCTTTGTTGGGCGTTCTCTGTTTGAATTCTTTCTCTTCAGTGCCTTGGACCTTGGAGGGATTTGGTTCTTCCGAAGAAGGGCTGTTTTAGAGAAATGCCACTTAGGCTCCGCTTTTTTTTCTGGAGCAGTGAGGTTGATCTGAGGGGGCTTAGCAAACTTCTGGGTGCAGAGACTGTTCGTGCAAGAGACTCGAGCGCAGGATGGAAGATGCTGGGGTAGAGATGGTGGGATAGCAAGCAGCATGAATGCTGGAGCTGGGCCAGCTTGTTACAGGCTTGAAATGGGGATTACTAGATCATTTTTTTTCAGCCTGTTTTGCAGAAAGTCAACTATAACTACAAAGTCTGCCTCTTTTCTATTTTTTTTCACTAGAAATCATCTCTTCGCTTGATCTTTTTCTTTGCTCTTTCTCCTCTCTTTAGTCTGCACAAGTGGAATTCCTGCAGAATTCCCAGTGGAGCGGCTGACCCCAGTGTTGCTGGCACATGATGCTCGAGCAGGAGCCGAGCCACAGCTGTTTCATAGTTTCCAGCACAGGCTTCTTGCACGGAGCTAGCAGGAGATTCCCGAGTTAAGTGTCACAAGGGCAGTGTGTCCTCTTGCTGGATCAAAGTCCGGTCATGTGCACAAGGGCCAAGCGCAGCAGAAGGCTGCATGCGGTCAGAGAGGCCAAGAGTGGTGACGCCGTGCTGGTGGCAGTGCCTGTCCGGTGAGCACAGACYCAGGAACCTGAGTTCCTGGCTCCAGTTTTTAGCTCAGTAACAGTTCATTGCAAAGCCTTTTGCAAATCTTCCAGGCCTGATCCTGCACAGGTAGAGGCCCTCAGTACAGTTCTTCTGTTTTTTCTTTGGGGATTTAGGATCAGCTTCTTAAACGCTGGCTGGTTTGGGTTTTTTTTTTCTTTTTTTTCCTCCCCCTTACTCTGCAGACCTGTGAGAATGAAAATTGCCATCTTTGTGCAGAAAATATGATAATTTGTAGATGTTTGTGAAGCAGTAGCATGGGCATCGCTGTGTGACGTGTGTGTGASCTGGCATCCGTAAAGGGGACTGATTGCAGTTATCAGCTGGGCTTTGGAGCATGCAGTTGCTGGCCTGTCTCATCARAATACAATCTTACATGAGTATGGGGGGTAATGCTGGAAATGCCTCTGCACTGGGCTTGCCCCGTGTCCAGATGGCAAGGTCAGTGTTGCATGGACCTTGCTCAGTTGCTCTGAATGCCAGGGTCGGTGCTGCCGTTTCCTTCTCTCTTTATGTCCCTGGCTCAGCTAGAAATCCTGGCGTTCTCCGGCTGTTGATAAATTCAGAGAGCTGGAAATTAATGCCTGTGGTGATCCATGCTTTTACTGGCCTTGAATTAATTTCCCACCTTCTTGCAAAAGTGAACGGAGACATTGGTTTTGTACGATACTCTTGCTTTAAGGCGATCTGAGCTGAAATCTTARAATAAACCAAAGTGAGTGAAAAACTTGAGCATTTTCCTTTCCTCTCTCCCCAGTGAAGGAAATTATTGTCCTGCCCTTTACGAAAAGCCACTTCTGGGRGCCAAGAGTGCAAAAGACCCTGGCTGTAGTCAGAAGCTCGAAGGTGGCTTTTAGTTTGTTGTGAACTACATGCCTGTATATTTAAATCCACCCAGAGATCTGTTGGTTCCTCTCCAGCTATATAACTTTTATAACAGCCTTTGGCTGCATATGGGGCAATGGACCAGAGCTGCCCCCAGTGCTGGTGATTCCTGGTGCTCTCCGTGCATCCCCACCTGGAGCTGCTAAAGCCTCTGTAGCACCCCAGAGGGAACAGGCAYGTCCCCAGGGACCCCCTGAGCACTAGTGTTGTGTCCACCTCTCCATGTTGTAACAAATGTCCCCCCCAAACGGTAACCGATGTCACCCTTCTGGGACAGTCACCTGGCAGTCCTACTTTGGAGYCTTTGTGTGCGCAGCAGGCTCCTGCTTTTTGGTGAGGTCCCCCTCATCGTGTTGCCTGGTGTTTAAATGCGTTTCCTGGTGCATTTTCTCATCCTCAAGGTGCAGGAGCCTCTTGCTTTGCTGCCCGCTCTCTCCCAGTGTCAAATGCTAGATCCCTCCTCAAGAGAGGCACTCGGAGCCTGGTCGCTGCTGCCCTGCTTGACGGCCCTTGGTGGCAAAGCATGGGACTCGGGACCAGTCAGCTCCCTCGTCTCGAGGGCTCAGCAGAAGATCTGAGCTTTCGGTTCTCTTCTCTCTTTGCTGACAGAAAGACGGTCAGGAAAAACGGTTTTGCCCTGCTGTTTAGGTGCTGCACTAGAGGAGAACCCAAAGATGGGCTTAATTGTAGCCCRGTGTTGACTAAGTTTTTGTGGACTTGATGTTTTCAGGGTTCTGACTAGAGTTTGCCCAGAAAGCTAAAGGAGGATGTTGGGCTCCTTTGTACACTTACAGCTTTGTTGCCATGATTCTTTACTGTGTTTTCAGCCATGAAGTGGGTTTTTTTTTTTTTTTTTTTTTTTTTTTTTTTCATTTTATGTTCACTTCCTTTTGCTGACACTAGAGCGTCATGATTTAAGGCTTTGTTTTCAAGCTTGATATGAAGGCTAATTACTTCCTTCTTGCATCCTCTGAGCTTTTTTTAAAAAAAGTCTTTTTTTTTCTTTTATCTTTGCAAAAGAAAAAACCAAGAAAGATCCTTTTTGTTCACAAAAGTTCTGAAGTCCCTAGGTCTGAATTGACATTTTTCACTGAGCTAGCGACAAGGAAATGTTAAGAGCTGAACTCCAGACTCCGTAGTTCTGTTTGTGCGGACATGGATTTTTACTCAGTCGTTCATCCTCATTGTGTCTAATTGTGGGTTTACAATTCATCTTGCGGCTGGGTTCTTCTAGTAATTAGGGGTGCACTGGATATTAGATTTTTATTAAAAAAAAAAAAAAGGCCAGCATATATCTGTCCTGTTCCAGCCCTTTAACTTGCTTTGATTATTCATAGTCCTCTAGGTAGTTAAGCTCTGTGTTTTCTACCTGCTCTGTTTCCTCATATTCATGTTTGTTTTAATTTGATAAGAGAGGGATAAACTACAGCAGGAAATTTAGAAGCRTTAGTACAAAAGCTCTGCATAACCCTGATCCGCTGGGTGCCTGGCTTCACGCACAGGAGTCGCTCCATTAAAATGTGTAATGAGGTATGTGATTAAGTAATGTGATAAATTGGGAATGCAAGTTGTCGGTAGGGAGCAGGGGGCTGTTCCCCAGCCCCTCGGCCGGCTGTCACCCCTCGTGCGGCGACACATAGCCGTGGGATTTGTTTGCATCCAAGTTCTGCTTAAGAGCTTTTCCAAAGTATGGAACAGAAGAAAAGTCCAGTGATTCCTTCTAAGCAGAGCTTTTTTTCTAAAGCCAGCTAAGTTCTGTAGCATATAATTAAGAATAACTTGCGCATGGGTGTCTCAACCATCTGCAGCATCTTGTACAGGTGCATTACAGTTCCTTAAATACTACACAGAGATACTAGCTTTCTGTAAGTGCTTAAGACTTTTTCAGCAAGGTACAGAAAAGATGTATTAAAAATAATAGTAATTCTGTCTGTGGTAGTGACTTGCGAACTTTGTAACCAGGGAAATTTATACAACCTAATCATGCCTGTGGCTGTTTTCATTGTAGGATTCTAGGCTTTAAAAATGCAAGGTGGATGGCTTGAAACATTTACACTTAGATCAACTATACATAGGCAATCAGTCCTCCAAAAACAGTGAAGTTGATTTTAAAATCTTAAGAATTTTTATTTTTTAAAAAAGTTATTTTTATTTGTGTTCCAATTTGAACCTTAGTAGTTACAACTGCATCGTGTGTGCTTTTTTATCTGCCTCCTGTTCAGATCCCTAAAATGTATATATTCTTGAGCTTCATGTGATTTATTTTTATATTCTGGAGTTTTAAGAAAATCCCTTATCAGGAGATCAGTGAGAATAAAACAACAGTGGCAACGCTGAATTGTATTCCAAGTGGAATCCCAAGTACMGTCATCTGCCCTTGACAAATGGAAGTTGGAAAACAAAAGAAAAGATAAGGAAATTACTTTTTTTTTGGCATACATTTTATGTTTTAACTGTATCTTTAACTAAAGAATAGGCTCAGGTCTGACTCAGTGATTGAGAGCCTGTTTGGAGCCTGTGTAGGACTTCTCGTATGACCCTCAGTCTGGGTTTGGGGAAGGGCAGGTCAATGTGGACGTTCCCAGCGCCGGGCTGCTTTGTTCAACCTCACCAGCCAGCACCATCTGGCAAACGATGCCACCATCATAAATTACATAGAGTCGATTGTGCTGGAGACAACATTTAAGCCTAGAYGTGTGTGCAGGGATTTGGATGGAAATTCTTGTGGTTTAATGTTTAACCATCTTTTGCCATCAGATGAACATTCAGATTGTAAAAGCCCRTGTGTCCTTCTAAGCAGGAGAAGAATGGAAGAAGTAGGAAAAAGCAGCATGGTCCAATGTGGACAAGTGCTGATGGCGCCTGTTCGAACAGGCTGAGATTTGCCAGAGTCCAAACGGAAGGACTACGCTGCAGCGGGCTTGCTGGGCTGCTCCTCCACGTTGTGATGGTGACAGCTCTTTAGTTATTGCCCTGCACAATATGAGGGTAGAAGACGTGCAGCAAGCTGGCCGCCGGCCGGACTCCCGGCTCCTGTTCGGTGCCCATGGCCTGGGTGTGCCAGGCGCAAGGAGGCTGCTCGGGGCCCTCTGGGATGCAGCCAGCTATTCCGGGAGCAGCCTTACCGCCAGCTCTCAGTAGGGAGAGCTGCCGGAGCAGCGTTTCGTAGACAGCGAGTAAGCCACAGCACACCTGCATGAGGTAGACGCCGGCTAGGTGCTCCCATTTCTGCAGTGACTCATCTCGATAGCCGAAAAAGCAGGCGGACAGGCCCCATGATATAGGAAGGCTGGCTTTAGAAGGCGAGCTCTGTTTAAAAATACTGAGTAGGCATTTCTTTCTCTGATTAGCTCCTAGGCTTTCAGTTTTAGATTTGTCTGCAAACAAGCCTGGACCTGTTTGTTTCTCTGTGTTCAGTCTTGCATAACCACCTTGTTCTAGATAAAGATTTGGGGAAAAGGTATCAGCTTTCATGACCAAGTTGCAAGGAACAGTGGCCCAGTATCGTGCAGGAGGCTGGAAGAGGTGAGTTTGTTCCAGAGCTGCAGTCCCCCTGTGATGTGCATCCTCTCTAGGTTTACGGAGATCATTCACGTGATCCGTTGCCTTTGGGAAAAAAAGTTCTCCTTTGTCTCCAGCTGTCCCCGCACACTCCAAAAAGACCTTCACATAAACTATGCAGGAATGTGTTTCCAAATGAAACTGTTAGGAAGGCTTTGGATAGCACAGCAAGGTTGATTAATTGACTTTGAGGTAGGAATAATGAACGTGTGGCTCTCATGTGACAAAGGTTTCAACTAAATGCTCATGGCTGTATAAATGATCCTGTTCAGAAGACTTAATGTGACATCTAACAAGAAGAGCTTTTATTTCTTGTCTCAAGCCAAGTTTTTACAAAATCTGGAATTTCCTGGGCAGGAGTCTGCAGGCACTTGGCTTCTTGGTATGTGATCAACATGGAAGAATAGTGCCAGACCCTGGTCAGTGAGCAGAAGGAACTAAAGTAAGGAAGTGCAGGAGAAAGGCTGGGTTTTTTTTTTTTTTTGCCTTTGGAATAGCCACCCTTGCAGCTTGGGAGCCGGGCTGCTGAAGGGTGATGCCGACTCCGGCTGTACTGCCCGGAACTTGAACGGATAAACGGCTGCGCACCTTAGGAGGATGAAAGATCAGCACTACTCCCGGCACAGYAACTGCCATGAACTCCTTGTTCGTAAGAGGTCCCAAGCTCAGCCTTGCAGATGAATTTTTAGGGTGGTGGAGAGGGCTGAGGGGCACTTGGTGTCCGCAGGTGCTGAGGGCACAGCCGGCACGGGGCTCCCAGCCAGTCAGCGGGCAGGTGCATGGACGATAGTGCTCGGGGGAGCCTCAGAGCTGCCCATGAGACCTTCTCCCTTCTGCAGTAGTTTCTTTCAGCTTCATGTCCTTGATCTGTATGCTTTCCTCCTCCAGGAGGTTTCACACTTGGGGGAAGTGAGGAACGAGTTGGGGGGAGCTGCAGAAGTCAGGGTGGCACTGGGACAAAATAGGCTGAGTTACCTCACTTAATACTAGAGGGGCACGAACGTGGGCTGCCGTTGTGTGTCAGTAGTGCTGCGAGGCTCTACTTTGTGGTCAAGGATTGCTTGAACGGACCTGCCGTGGCCCACGAAGTGCAGGATGTCTCGCGGTGTGAAGGCTGCTGACAGGCGGCCGCGCGGCCGGGCCGGCGGGATGCTTGGCTAATGAGGGCATCCTGTTTTGCAGTTGTTTTCCTTGTGACCATCGTTTATTTTAACATCACGATCAATCCCTCTGGCAGCTTCTGCGTCACATCGCAGGGTGGTTGGYGGGGTGTTTGCTGAAGGTGGGCTTGGAGCCGTGCCGGGGACCCCCATCCTCTCCCTGGTCTGGGGCTCGCGCGGTTCCTGTGCTGGGCTGGAAGCTCGAGGCCCTGACCCACTACGAGCGTGGGTCCTGCTTTCTCCACGTAAAGAGGCCTAATTGGAGCATAGTTCTGGTAGCAGAACGGCTCCCTGCACAAATCCACACCCTGTAGGCAAGATTTAAGTTGCATTTGTGCTTTTAATATGTTCTTTGGGAGCATTTAACCCATTTCTCTTCTCTCATATCCTGCACTGCACAGACTTGCTGTTGGCCTGTCTGATGAGGTGGCTTTGGGGTGAATCCAGAGACCACAAGTCCTTCATTATATTTTAGTTATTTTTTAAATTATATTAGACATTTAAAAATTTGTATTTTTACACAGAGTAAAGTTTTGTCTCAAAGATGGACTGCTTGGTACCTGCCCTCTTAGCAGTTGAACCCTGTGCAATGAAACGCTGGCCTGTAACTCAGCTGTTTACTGAATTGTTACAGCGGTGAATCAGCTTTCTATTTTGATGAGCATCTCATTGGCTTGTAAGATATCTTCTTTCCAGACACTTGCATATTTGCATTTTTTGGTGTACCGCCCTCAAGCATGCTTCGTGGACTTGCATCAGGAGAGGAGTGGTCCCAGCCCTATAGAGCGTGCAGATTGCTAGGACCTGTCTTAGCACGTGGTTTGGGGAAGGAGATGCRTGTAGTTTGGAAAGGCATTTTCCCAGAAAGTCATACTGAATGCATTGGGAATATCTTCATGATATGGGCAGATTTTGAGGAAATACTGTTAACTCTTCAAACAACGTTCCAAGTTTACACTTGTTAGCTACTTCAAACAGAGGAATAAAAACAGTGCTGCCTTTTAACTTGCTGACTTGAGCTAGGAAAAGGAGTTCGAAGAACATTTCCATGGGCAGTAATTCTGCTGCGTGTTCAGGGCTGCCCCTGCACCTTCACAGTGCGAGTCTGCGGTTAAGGGACTGCAGATATAAATGGTCAGCAGTGGTAAAATACAGCAAAACTGCAGGAAATATGAGCTTAAACAGAGATTAACTTGTGTTTTCTTCTTGCTGCTAAAGCCGTATGGACGGTTCCCTACCGAAGTGCTTTCCCAGGAGCGTTGCACAGGTGGATGCCTCAGGCAAATCCCGTCAGTTCTCTGTGTTTCCAGGATCGTGGCAGTCTGAGCATTTGCAGCTTTTGGCAAACCATCTCATAGCTCGAGGTGATCCCCTGCCTATGATGAGAAGCGTGGTTAACTCAGGAGCACCCATCCCCATCCTCCAGCCCTGCCATAATTGCTCCACGTTTCCAGCATGATTCTCTCTTCCATCCTCCCAGCTCCATCCCAACACTGTGCAATGAGTTAATCGAGGCTGAGAGACAGGGGCCATGTAGTGGGTTTGGCCTTGAGCAATGCCATCTCCATGGGCTCTGTTGCTGCATGTGGTCCCTGGTGAATGGGAGAGCTCCATGCCCAGTGGAGCTGTTGTGTGTCACCACCTGTGAGGTCATGTTTGGGGATGAGGCAGATAAACCGAACCACCTCTCCAAAATGCCCTTTGGGCAAGGATTTGCCTGTCAGCCGTGGTCCCGCTGGAAGGGCTTCAAAGGGCCTTGGGCGCCTGGTGTCAGCATGAGCCTTTACTCAAGGGGAGGTCTTGCTGGACAGGTTCGTGGTCCATCAGCCCATCCGCCGAAACTGGAGAACCAGGGGAAAATCTCTCACTTCTCGGTAGAGCTAATCAATTAATTAGCAGGGGGCGAAGAGCAGCAGCCAATCTGTTATGCCAGATGGATGCTTCAGTGTTAATTCATGTTCTCCGAATAGCTGGACATAGATATGCTCAGCGCTGCAGTCTGATCCCGCTTTTGTTGCACTCAGCAGTGAATATTCTGTTGGCTTTAGTTAATCCAGTGGATAGTTCTTCAGGAAAAATATGTTTTGGCATACAGCAGTAACATTAAAAATGAAAAGACTGAAAGCTGTCCAGAGCAATGGACTTTATCTCGCTAACAGGCGTATGTTAGTGCAAAAACTGAAGTTTTGCTATTACCTCCCTAGAGCATTCCTACTATCGGAGTGCCAAGGAATGAATATTTTTTTTTATTTATTTATTTWTTTTACTTTTTTGGTTCTTACAAATAACTTTTGAAGCATTTAAGTAAGGAAGACTGAACTAAAGCATAGTATTAGAAAAGTGAAGGTGTACATTGCCTCCTATTTGAAGACACCAGGAATGAGATTGAAAGAAAAAAGCAATTAAGTTGGAAAAGTCATAGTGGCAGCTTATTCTAACCCACTTTTTTCTTTCTTTTTTTTTTTTTTAATGAAGGAGGCTAACTGCAGATTTTTTCCCATGTTTTTATTCTGTTCTTTCTTCTATTTTTCCCTTCTAGCTTTTCATAGACAAAAGTTGGCACGCAYGGCAGATTGATTTCTTCTGAACTGCCAGTTGCCGAACCAGAGAAATCACTGACAATCTGTAGTTAGATTTCGTTCAAAAACTGCAGGGTGTTACTGCTCGCTGGAGGGGAAATGTGAACTGCCACCTTTGTGCAACATTGGGGAAGAGCGTGGGTTCGGCTTCAGAGGAGCTCAGTGTCGCACCAAGAGTTGATCCACATTTTGGCACGGATCCCCCTGAATGGCAGCGGGTTTGTTCTGCTGTGTTCTTGCGGGGATCTATTTAGAACGTTACTTGTAAAGCTGGAGAAAAGACAGGCCCAGGAGAAGAAARGAAACCTGGTATTTTTTCTAGTTTTGCTTTTTCACTGAAATTGAAAATGTTGATGAGGTATCTTACAGGTTTTGAACACTAAAAATAACCCCCCTACTTTCTATGCTAACCTTTACTTGTGTCCAGATGATTTTTGATTATTTGCAAGATAAGTTGTGCAATTAAAAAGCTGATTCAAATCACTTTTCTTCTTGCTCCATTAGCATGCTTTAGAAATAAAACACTGTTTAGTATGCACACAGTGGTCCCACAGACTTCGATTCTGTTCCCAGTGTTTAACCAAAACATTGAATTACTTTTACCTTTGTGATACTGTTAGGCTTATTTTTAATTAAGTGAAGTGTTTTAACATGCTCTAATTTGTTTTTCAGCAAACACGTCTAACACTTGATAGAGAGGGGCTGGTTCTGGGAACACGACGTGCTCCGTCTTGCCTTGTAGCTCCAAGAGTTGRGTTAATACTCCTGGAGGAGCTGGGAAGGAGAGGTTATTGATGGATTAGCTCCTACATAGCCAYCTGCAGACCCCAGAATACCTGTGTGTGATGGGGGAGGAGATGATGTGTAGGTTAAATGCTTTGGTGTAGAGTCGTGTTGGAGGAGCAGCTTATCCCCTCCATAAGCAGTGGAGAGCAAGGCTGGGTCTGAGCAAGCCGTTAGCTCATTCATGCTCCCATATGTACTCTCAACCTAGTTTTAAGGTTATATCGAAGTCTGAGTATATGCTTCCCTGAAAAAACATGCCATAAATAATAAACTATTTCTTCAGCAAAGCAGTTCTGTGTTTTTTAAAACAAAGCCACCAAGGTGCACAGGGGGTCAAGTCCCCACTGAGCAGCCTGTGCCCAGCTCTTCCTGTCAACTGAGACCTGAGGACAACCCTAATGCTCTGGAGGAGCTGGTGGTCCCACATGAGGATGTCACACTTGAGAAACAAGGCTTGGCCTTCCATCACTGATCCTTTTATGAAAAGGATACATGACCTCGTAGCATAGGGGAATGATGAGTTTTCATAGCAAAGCCTGCCATGAGGAGGCATTAAGTGGGTATCTACACATGGTATTACTTGAATGTTGCTTAATCCAGAGGAGGTTTGAAGGTGCTGGAAAAAGAGGCTCCACAACAACAGGCAGAAGTGTGGYAAAATCTGGGAAACTGAGAGCAGATGTGTTAACTTCATCTGTGCCGTTGYGGTGTGATTCCCTCCCCTGTAGATTGAAAGAATCAATTTACAGAGATCATCTTGGTCTTGGGCAGAGCTGAGTCTTGACAAAATATTTCGTTACCTTTGGTGCTGAGACCTTTACACATTCTTCATCCTTCCTTCCAGAAAAGTTAGGCTTAAATTAATCCTACCCCAACATACTCTGCTTGCTGCAGGAGATTCCTTTTCTTCTGTCCTTGCTGCTGTCAACTTCTGATCTGTCTCCCTGTCTGATGACAGTAAGATCAGGGCTGAGATGTGTGCCTGCTGTGGTGGGACCCCACACTTTTGCTACGACTAAGTGAGGTTTGTAGAAATGAAATCTGTCTTTGTCTATCTGTTCTACAATTGTCTAGAACTGTAGAATATTCTAGTCTGTTATCTGGTCTACAAGTAACATTTTGATGTAGGGGGATATAGGATGTGTTCAAGAGTAAGAATTTGCCAAGTTGGTTTGTTCCCACTTTGGGTGCAAGTAGGAAGTTTACGCTTACTTACTCTATGCTGTATTCAGGTGCCCATGAATACGACTTTTCTCACTCTGTGCCAGCCAAAGGCATTTGAGCAGAATATGCAAACAAGTGGCATCTTAATTTTACGTTTGTGGCTTCCAAAAATTCAAAGGGGCTAAAGAATATTCGTGTTTGCTTGGGATTTTGTGGAGGGGAGGGTGAAAGGTAGATGAGAAGCGTTGACCTTGTAAATAATACTTAGAGAGGCAGGGTTAGAATTCATGTTTATAGCTACCCAATGCCAACTTGCTCAATAAAACCCCTGTTAGGTTTCCAAGTGTATCAGGAAACCCAAGGCAGTGTTGGGAGAGGGGAGGAAAAATCAGCTGCTTTTTATAGATCGGGTTGCAAGAAAACTTGAGTTACTGTCCAGTTGTATTTATTACCATAGTGGAGGGGGTGTTAAGTGCAAGCAGACAGATGCATTGCAAGTGATAGCTGGAGCTCTCTTCCAGCATGGGGACTAAGTGAATGAGTGGCACGAGGGTCATTTTAAGAAATGATGACTTCCCTTTGCTATGGCATTACGTTCTCTGTCTTCCTACCTAAGCCATCTATGGCAGCAACCACTGACTGGGTGCAGAAAGCTTCAAATCGGCATGTAGCTGTCTGATCTACCGCAATGTACAACACGTGGGCTGTTCAGAGGGAGCTGTTTGGATGTGTCCGTAGGAACACACGATGATTCATGGTGGCTGCCTCAGAGTGTAACTTTCGGAGCTACACCAGTGCATGCAAGTACTATAGTTCAGCCCTAATCATTGTGCTGTGGTAAGACGACTTAAGTGTATAACAGCACATCTATGGGTGGGAACCTGGAATTACACAGTTCATTCACTTYGCAGGTGGGAAAAATTGCTCTCCTTGTGTATCTTCTCTGTGGCTTAGCTGGGATTTAGTGTCATAACTAAATAATTTTGTACTAGCAAGTAGCCATTTTCTCCCATTATAACTTTTAAATAGTTAGGGCTGCCTTTCCACCTCCAAATGAGATCTCCGTGGCTGTGTCATTCCTGCTTTTCCTCTCAGCATGGCGGGCAAAGTCCCCACGGCATAGCCGGGAGAGCCCATGTCCCCTTGTTGGGAGCAGCAGGAAGTGCCACAGGCATGGTGGCCCCATCCACCAGCTGCTCTCCATGACTTGTCCTCTGGCAGAATGGGAAGAACTTCTGGTTCTCTCTGGGTTAGGAACCTTGTGTCCTGTTATCCCCTCTTTTTCCTTCATTTCTGCTTCCAGAATAGCAGAGCTATGAGAACAAGTTTCCAAGAGTTGGAGGGGTCTCTTTGGTAGCGTCCTTGGTCGGAAGCATGAGGAAAGCATCTGGGCTGAGCAAAGGTCTGCTCAGTGCCCACAGAAGTTGGGCTCTGCCTTTAGGGTATCAAACAGGGACTACGTGCTTCTGTAGGTCACAGAGGGAGGGCTTTGGGTAGTCTTTGGGTTGGGCTGGGCACTATGTGGTTCGGTTTCAGATTCTGCTGCTCAAGCTGCTTCACATGTTTCAAGAGCAACAGCACAGCCCTGGGGAGCAAAACCTTCCTGGAAGCCGAGCTTAGGCATTTCTGGCCATCATTTTTGTCTCCCTTCCCTGTCTGCTGAACAGGATGGCTGTCCTTCCTTCCCCCTGCTTTCCTGCCTTGCCTGTCAATACATATAAATTGCGGTCCTATCTTTGTGCACGGGCCACCTAAGATGCATCTCCCAACCTTCCAAATTGTCATCCTTCAGCCTGAAGGACATGGCCAGCAAGCCAAGAACAGTGTCAATGTCTGGACTTGGTTCTTGCAGTGCTGCTGTTGTTGCCTGCTCTGTTATATTTGTTTGTGTGTTTTCTTCTTGTTAATTATGCTGATATTTACTACTCAACAGCTGTAGTCTGGGAAGGAGAGTGGTGAGTGGCAGGCTCCACAGCTGACAAGCGTCTTGTGCCTTGGCTGCTTGTCAGCAAAGGGCCACAGCTGACTCCTTTTCCTCTGAAGACAGACGCAAATCCCAGGGAGGACCAGCCACCCCTTTGCCACAAGCTGCACAGCTCATTCTGAGGAGTGGGACTTGCCATAGTGTAAAGTTTCCCCAGAATGAATGCTTGGGTAGTTTCTGCGTAGATTAAGTTGTCCCAATTCCTGGCCCTTTATCATCTATTCTGTGTCAGTCTGATGTTGATCGGATTTTTCATGGATGTTTCTGAGAATTTCTGGACCTGCTGGTTTTGCAACAGCTACATTTTCAGTCTGGAAGACCATCGGGCATCAGTCCTAGATGTGCTTCTGGTTTAGAGTCTTGCATCCTCCAGCCCTCTGAGCCTCGCTTCCAGTGTGATGCTGGCACTAGAAGGGGCTGGAGTTGAGTGACCAATTGGTCTGTTTTGGAGTTAAACTATAAAACTCAAGAGTTGAATAATGATTTGCCACTCTTCTGATTCTGCAGTAAAGCCTGTTTTGTTTTGAAATTCATCCATGCTTTCATAGCTCTATTTTCAGGGGTTGTTGTCTTAATTCAGGAGCTCTTAAGTTTGCTTGGTGGCTGTTCCCAGGTTCCGCTTACAGTAGCAAGAGCGCAGAGGCATAACAGGAGAACCACACTTTGTATGGACAGATATGGAAGAGAAGAGAGTGAGATGTCCAAGCAGAGCAAGGAAGCACTGTCAAGATTAATGTTAAACTTGGCTCTAGCCTAGGCTCTGATGGTTTCACCCATGCTTCCATGTGTGAGATGGAAGCAATGAAGTTTAGGACAATTTACACCTGTTTGCTTCAGGGGGATGCAAAGATCTGTTTATAAAGTATATTTGCAGATGATACCTGGTCCTTGCCAATTCAGGACATGCAGTAATGGGAACTGGTCTGTTGAAAAGCCTGTGAGTGATGCTGGAGGTTGCGGGTGCTTGAGGTATTGACCTTGGAGTCCCATTTTTCCCTGGCAGCAYTGGACAGTTGTCCCATGCCTTGGTGCCTGCAGGCCGTTCATCARCCAGCCCAGAGCTGTGTCCTGAGATCTCTGGGCTGACATACAGTAATTGGTTGTTCTTAAATTTCTTCTCTTTCTTTAAACAGGACTTCGAGTGCTACAGCTTTGCCACAGAGGTATAATTACGTAAACCATAGAAATGTACTTCAGTGACCAGTCAAATGACTTTGTTTTTGCTAGGAGTTCAAGCTTGCCATTTATTAAGCTGTTGAACAAATATAATTGGAATTCATTGGGGAGTTTAATTTTATCAAGCCTGCTGTAACTGCATGCTTTTGCATGTGTTTGGGTTACCTATAAATGGCTTGTTTGCTTTCATAAAGGAATTTACACAGTGGGGCAGCTGTGTGAGGAGCAACCTCCTATCCCAGACTGCACTGTTCAGAGTGCACAAGTGTTGGTATAAACATGTGCAGAAGTGGCCTCTGAAAGTTGGGTGGTGGAAGCATTTTCTATTTTTATTAATTTTGCTATAATCCTTTACCTTACTCTATTTCTGACCGTGAAGACAGATGCTGGAGGTCCAGCATAATTGAGAGGCTTTTCAAGACAGCTCAAAGGATGTTACTGTASCATTGGTTAGTGCTGGGAGACGTTGCTGCGTTCAGATGTTGCTTGGCCTCCATTTAGGCTCTTTCACCTTCGTTTTGCACACTTTCCAAACTGTGAGCTTGCCTGCTGGCCACGTAGGTGGTCAGTTTGCTCCATGGTCTGGTGCATAGGGTTGCTGAGCAGAAAAACGGTGCTTGGGCAATACAGGGAGCCCTCTGCAAACACTGCTTGGTCCCCTGTTGTAACCTCCTTTCCCACATGGTCCTGCATGCTTGTCCGTGGCCGCTACGTGATCCCATACCCTGTATCCCTCCCCATCAAGTGGCCTCTGCATTTTGCCAGCTCTTCCCGTATGTTAGTTGTGAGGTCCGATGATGTGTTCTGGCACTCTGATGTTGGAAGGGGGGAGCTGTGGGACTGGCGCTTCTTTAGATGTAGCAGGCCTTTTCCATTGGGATTTCTATAACAAGTAAATCCAGGGAGAAATTAAGGCATTGCTTGTCTGATCTCAAGACATGAATTAGCAGGAACCTTCTCTGCCAGCTGCTACTCTGTGGAAAACACTGCCTTGACATTAACGCCTGAGTGAAAAATCTGCTGTCCCATCATCTTGAAGCTCTCCTGGCCCTTAGGTGTTGTGCTGTGGCCAGGAAACTGGTGTGTTCATCATGCACACTGACTTGTCTTCTGGACACTAAATACGTAACCACCGTTATCCCCATGGAAACACAGGAACTTTTTTCCCATGCGTGATACCGTCTAGCCTGGATTTTGATGCTTTGGCAGTAATATTCCTTAAACCGTTGACCTAAGCTGTGAGAGGTGATTGTGCGGGCAAGTGCCTAGTTAAGGAGACCTGGGCGGCAGCTCTTACGTTCCTTCTCTAATAGGCTGCGGTCACCGAAGTCTCCATGAGTCTTCGATCCTCCCTTTCGCTTGCGGGAGGGGGGAAGGAGGCAGTGGGAAGAGCACCGTGAGTGGGCTCAACTCTGCTCCTTGATGTGAATAGCGGGCTGGAGGGGGCTCTATTGTAACACAGGGTTTTTGCTTTACTTGGACTTTGGGGCAATTGTAAAGATTTTTTCTTGGGTGCCACTGGGTTGGGTTTTGCCGCTCTCCTTGTTTGCTTGGCACCCTTGCAATTTCTCACGTTCTGAAACAAGCTGATGGGGGCTGTTAAAATGGTCTGAGCCCAGCGGTACAGATCTGTTTCTCCAGAGTGCAGTCGTCTTCCTCTCCTTCTCTTTTAATCAACCTTCACAGCCTTCTAATTGCTTTCTAGTAATTGTGCTCCAGTCTGCTGCATCCATCCCTGAAAGGGCTCAGCCTACTCAGTTTGCATCAGAGCTGCTGGGCTTTTTGGCAGAGCATCGTAATGTCAGTCTTTCTCAAATGTTTTTTTGGAGGTAGCTGTGAAAGCGCAGCTCACAGAGCAAAGAGACTGTCCTAAGACCTACGGTGGCAGCCTAGGCATCTTCAAATTCCCCATTTTTATCTGCAACACGTGGAAAACACCATTCCCACACCTCACAGTCTTCTAAGGGTGAATATCTTGGAGACAGTTTAGAAAGTGAGATGTTACCATGCCAGTGATCATTTAAAGACGTTGTACTCCAGGCTTTGGGCTGCTGCTGTAACGTAAACAGGCTCCCCGGCTTTTTGTTGCATCAGAGGATCCAAATGCAGCGTATGAGTTGTGCTCGCAGCCCTGCATGGGGCAAGCGAGCGCTGGGTGGGTCTTCAGGCCTGCCTTTTATTCGAGGATACTGCTGTAAGCAGTTAGCAAAGCTGTCCTCAGCATCTGTGTAGAGCAGAGAGGAAACTGGGGAGGTTATGCTATACATAGAAATTTGCTGCTTAATCAGCAGGTACAGCTTGATTTCCACACCAGAGGTGTGGGATAGCGGGAGCACGAACAGAGTTAGTGAATTTGAAAATTGGTCTCTGTTCTGCACTGCGTGTGTGGTTATTTGGGGATATTGCTAAGCAAGAGGATCCCCTGCTCCTGTGTTCTTGCCATGGGCATGTGCCGTTTCACCTTCACATGCAGGAATGCTTAAAACCAGGATCAAATTTTTCGTGTGGAAGCGTTCAGGTCACAGGAGATTGCCCCGAAACGCTGAGCATGTCTTTCCTGCAGAGGTGCTGAGCAGTCGCGCTTCCAGTTGCAACAGGACTTACCGATAGCTCAGCTCTTTTGGAGAGCCAAAGTGCTCCAGGAGTTCCAGGTGGCTGGAGGTGCCTACCTTGGGCAGCCAAGTTGGAATCGCTGGTCTGAGTTTGCCCAGCAGAGAAACACAAATAAACAGCAAGAAATGAAGCAGAACAGAGAGAGAAAAAGGTTTGTGGTAGCCTTTTGATGAGCATAATTTTATGGGAGATTGACTCATTTTCTCTAACTGCTTTTAGGATGGTAGGCAGTAGATGTGAGCTCCAGTGATGATAAACCAGTGATGGTGATTTTGAGCGGAGGAGTTAGGAGCCGGGGCTGCCTCGTAGTTGGGTATTGTATCAGTCTCATTCGATCGGTTTGTTCCAGCCCAGTGAATCGCCAGCTTTTACTTCTGATTTTTCCCCACTCTCCCAATGGCCTAATCTTCCTCTCATTTCAGATCATGGCAAAATCCYTGCTCTCTGCGCGTACAACAAAGTTCCTGCAAACATTTCTTTTCCTGCCRTTGTGTTATCCTATCAGGACCCTTCTGCCTGTGCTTGCAGAAGGRAACAGGGGGATACTCCAACCTTTTGGTCTTCTGTGTGGTGGGACTGCTTTAACCCAGTGCCCTGTTGAATCCATTTGGAGACCAAGTCAGAGGAAAAACTCCTGACAAGCTTTTCTTAWCTGATAGCAGGGGGGAGCTCTAAGAGAAAGCACATAGGTGAGCGCGATAATATAACAAGCYGTGTGCTGAAGCAGCAGTATCCTTAGAGAAGCCCTAGTATATGCCTTGCTCTTATTTATTTTCCTCCTCCTCTGGAAGAGGTAAAGAACAGATATGGTGGGAAGYCAAGACGTCGCAGCTTAGCGGGGAGGCTGGGCCTGGTGCCACACTGAAGTGCAGGAGCATATTGCTATTTCTATGCAAAAATATGCACTGGTTATATTTTAAAGTCCTAACTGAACATACCTGGRAATCCTTGTTCCATCTATCCCCTCTCCACACACCTCATGTTTATTTTTGCCAGCTGCTCTTCCTTACGTGCACAACTGCTTAATTCTCTCTGCAGACTTTTCTTGGCGCTCGCAGCTTCGTGTTGGTCTGGACAGCGGACTTTGTACCTGGGGAGATATTTTGGCTCTCGTAGATCTGTTGCATCCATCAATATGTTTCCCTCTTCAATGATCTCCAGATCATTTAAAGGGAAGAGATATCTTAAAGCACTCTTTCAAATCTCTGCTGCTCAGTAAACATTTGTCCTGGGGAATTATTCACCAAAAGAAAATGAGGGCTTGTCTGGTGGATGGTGAACATGGTGCTATGGCCATGGCAGTGGTCACAGGTAGTCAGACCCTGGAAACGTGTTAGTCATTCTGCAGGGGTTTGTTAGCATTTGCTGTTTTTCCCCCTTCTTGTTTTTAGGCATGAGATGAGAACTAGAGCTGTTTGGTTGTGGACTTCATTGCTGTTGAATGTAAACAAGAAGCGATTTCTAGTGGAAGGAAGGTGAACGTTTCAGGGRTGCTGATGACGCTCTGCCACTGGAGTTGGCCTCTGGCTCTGCTTTGTGGGTTCGGATGCTCCCTGGATATTGGTGCAGTTRTATGCATGCATTTCAGGGGGCTGATTTTTACCTGGAAATCTGGGGGTGGAGGCAAGTGTCAACCTGCAGCATTCACAATGCATCAGATCTCCACAGATGAACATAATTTACTGTTTAATTTTGAGTCATGGGTTAATGCTTCAAGACCTTTCTCCACACCTGTGAGGGCTAGATTAGCTACTTTATTTAAAAGGACCTTTTCTCTTTTTTTCTTTTTTAATGGCATGTGATTTCATGAAAACCTCAGCAGTTTTGGGTTATATCAGCAGCAWGGCAGTCATGAGATTTGACAATTAAAAAAACCATGCAAATTGGGCAGCTAGGAGCAGCAACAAATTACTGCAATTTGATGAAAACATTACGGAGCACATTGCTCAGGCACTRGTGTAAAGGTTAGCAAGTATCAGCTGCAGAAAGCAATTCCTGAGGTGTTGATACAAGAGGGAGTCTGGATGCACTGGGACAGTAAGGTGCCAGATTAACTGCATTTCTTTGTATCTGCTTCTTCTTTAATAATACACCAGAGCTTTGCTGCTTCTGTGTACCTTACCTCCATGAAAGCATCTGATGCCTTTTTTTCAAAAGAAAAAAAGAAAAAAAAATATTTACATGTGGTCTTGCCTTTGGTTTCATAACAAAAGGAGTTTAACGCGGTGACGTGGAGGGACAGTACTTGGCCCAAACTGTGGGCTTCTGACCTGTGTCCCTTCTCTTGCTTCTTTTTCTAGCTGCAAAGGCAGCTGCTGTTATTTAAGTAGGTATTAATATCGGAAGCACGCCTGGAAACATCTGATAAGTTGCTTTGCTCTCTTGATAAGAGGGCAAGGCAGAGAAAAACAGAGCTCGGTGTAAGGTTTATTAGATGGCAGAGCACGTTTAATCTTCCCACCCCACATGCTCGAGCCAAAATTCAGCATTTGTCATCAGCAGTGTCCCCAGCAGCAGTACGAAAAACTGATTTGTCTCCGCCACAGCGGGGTGTTTTTTCCTCTTTCAGATGGCCACAATGGGTCGTTTGTTCTTTCTCCTTGGGCAGCTGAATAATATGTGCGCGAACCCACCTCCCGCCGCCTTCAAAATTCATGAAGAGTCGGCAAGTTGCRCAGCTACGCGCCTTGACAGCGCGGTGGCATGCTGTCGGCGCTGATATTCGTTAATACGCGGTGGCAGCTGCTGGTATTTCGAAGTGAAGTGTGCTGCAATTCCTGATACAATGACAGATGAACGTGAAGAAGCTGCAGCTCGGGGGGCAGGGGCAGGTACGCTGGGAGCACGTACAGAGGTGCGTGCGTGCCCACTGCCGAACGCTTCCGCCCATCTCACTGCCCCAAGCCTTGGCAGTTCGGGGCACTTTATTTAATGAATTTTAAGGATGGTTGCAGACTTCGGAAGGAGTGAGGTAAGATCCCAAATAGATGGATTGTYGTAAACCCCTACCCAAGTAGCAGTAATAGCAGAAGGCATGTCTTACCCCTGAGTGCGTTACGTTTTCTGCTTTCTGGCTTTTCACCGTGTTTTTAATGTTTTTCCACATCTACTGAACCATCATGTGAAAAATAAAATAAATTGGCTCCCTAATGCTGGGTCAAAAGACTTTCCCTGTGAATTACTAGTAAGCTCTGAGGATACTCAAGAGGTTGGAGTGCTCCCCCCCCCCCCCCCCCACCAATTTACATGGGAATAAGTAGGGCGAAGAGGAGTTTTGGCAGCCAGTCAAAAACGCAGCTGCCCAGCAGAGCCCTGTGTCTGGGTGCTACTGCTTCCTTAGGTTTGTCCCCTGTTTCTCACAGGTAGGGATTAAAGCGTCCAGGCTGGTCCTGGCAGCGTGACCGCCCGCGCTCACGTACGCGGTGGTCCTCGTGCGGCCGTTTCAGTCTCCGCTCTAGCTTTCTCAGATGTGTTCCTTTTATCTTGGCAGAAATTGAAGTTAGTAATTTGTCTGCTCCGGTGCTCAAGAGAAAAAGCCTTTTCAATCCCCGGCGTAAAGAAAGCCTGGAGGAGCGCGGGAGCGAGTGCTGCGTTCTCATGTTGCAGTGACCTTTTCCTAAAGCAGAGGAGCTGGCCCTTTCCCAAGGGAACTGGGCTGCCCTCAGCCTCCTGCTCTTGAGAACACACACACTAAAGCATCTTAAAAAGAAGCATCTTTTGAGGGCTTTCTTTTCTTCRCTGAAACCACAGGACCTTGTGCCAGAGGACCTGGCACCTGCGTGTGCAGTTGCTTTCCCACACTTGGGCCATTGCGCTTCAGTCCAGGTTTCTGATCTTAACATCAAACTTTGCAGCTTTTGTTACAGTGATGGTCAGGAGAGGTTCTGCCTTTGGCCCTCAAAGTTGAGCTTTGAAGGGAGAAGACATTTGTTTCTGAAACTGTTTTGCAGATTTGTTGCTCGGGTGTGTGGCTTGGAACATAGAACTGACCTAAGCAAAACCGAAATAAATTTGGTTACATCAAGTAACAGAAGTACATGTTGGCTTGTGTTGACACAGCGAATTAGTCCTGCAACTCCTTGGTGAGATAAGGGGGAAAGCACGTGCCTTGCCAAACATCTTCAGTTGGTCCCAAGCTTCCTCGTCTCGATCACTCCTTTTATTGTGTTGGTTTCCCATGCAAACGGCTGTACCTGCTGTAGCAAGGCATCTCGGCACACAGTGCCAATTGCTATATCTGCCCAAAATCCAGCGGGGTGACGGGGTAACCTAGCAGGATTGATCCGCCACAATCAATCATGCAAGCGAGTCTCGCTGCCTCTGGTTTGCAGAACTGCCCGGGAATGGTGCAGAGGACAGTACGCTTTCTGTGGGACCTGCGTTGTCTGGATTTTATTAAAGGTCTGATTTAGATACAAAAGGCATTAAAGAGATTAGTGAAAAACAGAGGAAGTCTGCAAGTCATTTCTGTATACATTAATGTTACTGGTATGTTTAGGCATAGTGATGCAACTGTGGATTTATATAAGAGGATATGAAGGGTGTTTATCTAGGAGAAGCAATTTCTTTTCTCAGGAAAATGGGTGAAATTTCTGCTCCCTGTCTTACCTGAAATAATTCACCACTACGGAGTGGAGTTTTGCACGGTGAACATGGGTGCCAAGAGAAAACTAGCAATACTAGATTCAGTCATGGCTTTAAATAAAAGACTAAAATATAACTGTCAGTCACCTCCGTAGCTTATATTTAGCATGTCCATTTAAAGATCTGCAGCTTGGGCATATCCGAAACCAATGCAGAGCGGTGAATAAGAAACTGTAGCACAACTGAGCACAGGGTGATATCCTGTTTCATGTGTAGCATGAACACTTTTGGCACCACGAGCTTGGTTTGATCTTGCTTGTTGTGTCTTCTGCCTCCTACCAGCCTGGGAGAGAGCTGGAGCTGTGCCGTACCCAGATTAGTGCAACATGAAAGATCTCCAATTGACTGAAGGTTTATCAAACTTCTTTAACTTTTGTGACAGCAGGGAGTGCTTAGATGGGGTTCCCCCAGCCTGTGGCTGGTGCTTGGTGGTTCAACATGTCTTACTGCCTGACACGGCCTCTAGTGAAGTCCACTCTCTTTTTACTTAGAAAAAGACCTAAGGGAATAGCATTGCACGCTTGGCCAAAGGGAGATAGCCAYGCTTACAGGGTGAGAACTAGGCACCATGAATGCAAAGCGGTTTAGTTCACTTTGAGGTTATTCATAAGGATTTTCAAAGGTATCAAATGGCCTAACTCCTCCTCCAGATCCCTTAAAGGAGTAGACACTGGACACCTCACAGCCTGCTCCGCTTAGCAACCTCGTATACCCCTGAAGGTCTATCTGCTTGAGTTTAGTTTGGAAGTTGGATGGTAAGCAACTGTGCAATAGTGCTTGCTGTCAGTGGAGGCAGAAGCAGCTCTAGGTTGGTTTCCCTGTTACATCCCTGGCTAAAAAGCATCTTCCTCCAGTCTTGTTTCTGGAAGGTTCTTGTCAAGCCGTRTTTGCTCAATGACTTATAACTAATATGCAATGATGAAACCTGAAATTAAGTCAACCTTGTCAGAGTAAACAGATGGCCATTTCCAAGGAGAAGATACTAAGCACTCTATGCAGGTTTTGCAGTGTGGTTAAAATCCAGGTAGCGGAAACGGCCATAAGTGAAGGCTGCATTATATTGGATTCCTGAGTCATCAGCTATTGATGCAGAAGATGCTGCTACCTACGCTTTTGTGGCGATGCTGCTAAGTAGCGTTTCCAGCCCTCTGGGCAATGACATCAAAGGATAGTGAAGATAAAAACAGACCACTGTTGACTTTGAGAGAGCGGATATATTTGTATAAGCATATGTTGATGTAACTGAAAAAATTTTAGACAGCTTTAATGAAAGTTTGCCAGTCCTCAACCTTCAAAAATTGGTACTCAGGTGTTTCCTTTCTATCCCAAAATCACAGAAGTGGCTTGGCACAGCAGTACTTGGAGAGCTCTTCTGAAACAGAGGCACTGCCAGGAGGGGAAGCGGGACCAGCTGGGACCCGACAGGGCAGGAAGGTTGGCTGAGCCCCTTCTTTTGCCCATCATGGCAGCTTCCCTGAGCAAGCGCTGCTTGCTCCACCATGGGGACAAAACCCATCTCTCACCCAGATGTCCAGGTGCCAAGYCCATGTCAGTGTAGCCTGCTGCCTTTGGGTCCAGTCTGGTTCTCTTCTAGGCACAGTCCAGGCTGGTGGCTTTGCTGTGTTTGTGGTGTCCACTGGCGTGCTGGAAACAGCTGCTGGCTCTGGCCCACTAGGGTGATAGCTAAAGGGCTCTTCCCTTAGCTGGAGGTACCCCCCCTAGGTTTTCCAGCCCCTTCAGTTAGCTGCAGTAAAGAGACACCAAGCTTTCCACAGGGTTTCTGAAACACCTGGGACTCTTCCCTGTGCAGCACACCCAGGCTGCCGAGGGACCGAAAGAGCAGAGCCATGGAGCAAGCAGCGCTGGCTTCCTCTCGCTTTGTCTTCTAGCAAGAYCTTCAGAGTTCAACATGACGTTAGCCCTGAGCAAAATTTTCTGTGGTTAGGCCATGCCCCTTATGGATCCTAATTAGGTTTACACTTGCATCACAGCCTTTCACTCAGCAGTACTGCAGATGGGCTTTCCTCTGACGTCTGGCACCTGTTTGAGTGAACCTTATATGAATTTTAGTACCTTTGAAATCTCCAGCTCTGTCACGTTTAACTGGATCRSTCCAAAGCTTGCAGGGGAGGGGCASACAGACATAGGGTGATTGCATCAATCACTTTTCTCTTTAAAACTAGCCCTGAAACAGTGCTCCTTTGCCGAATCTGTAGGGCCATATGTGCCTCCCTGCGCCTCCTGCGCTGTCTTTCTACTGCTGTGGAAACTGGAGAGTGTGAAAATAAGGAGGACTTCTAACCTTAGTAAAATTTCAGTTCTCCCAGTGAGTCGCCACTCCTCTTCCACTCCGGCAGCATCAGTGCTGACAAATTCATGACTTGGCCGTGTCARCCTCCACAGCAGCACCCTGGCTCACGTCCAGTTTGTCGCGCTCAGTGGCTGCCGCGCAGCTGGAGTACGGTACCATTAGGTGGGTGACCCTGGCTTGCTCTTCATCTGCCAGTGCACAGGTGGTACTTTTCCAGATGCCTTCTGGCCATCCAAGCCCTGCGCTGAGGTTAAACAGTGCGGATGTGGTTATAAGGAAGGCAGTGATTCTCAAAACGTTGGCATTTCTGCGCCAGACCTGCACATGACAGCTATGCGTGCGCGCACACACGCCTGCCAGTCATCTTGCTGCTCCATCATGCACCAAATTCTTGATCTCTTGCTCACAGTGAATAGCACCTAAATCCACAGGTGAATTCCCTGCTTAGAGTGCAAAATACCGCTTGGACTACTTGGTGCGATAGGAATGAGAACTTTGTGCGTCAGTAGTATCGTGTTGTGGTTCGTGGAAGTAGTCTTTAGCAAAGGAGCAAAAGACAAAATGGCAAAGAACTAGCTGGCAAATAAATGAATGGTCACTTTGTTCTGTTAGATTTAGTCCGTTCTTTGACATATAAATGTATTTTTGATGGCTAGAGAACTCAGTCATTCCACATTAGGAAACTTGATTGATGTTTTCAGCAGGCCTTTATGAAGGACTRTGTAAGTGGATCTTGAAATAATCTACAGGGAAAAAGGTACAATGTGGTCCAGTTTTGTTTAATACACGAGTATTCATTTTGTTAGTTTTGCTTTTGTTGGTACTTCAGGAAATTTTAATCGTACAGACTTACAAAAAGTAACTTAACCTCATCCCTCCAAAACTCCCCTTGTGTGCCATTCGTCACCCCCAAACTAACGCGTCTTGAGCCATGCCTGCATTTTAATTGCCATACCTTTTCGAGTTGATCTCTCTTCTACTGTGACAAGATCGGAGTGGTTTAGTTGTGGGACAGSATCCTGCTCTGTTTCAGTGCTGTGGCTTACAGCTAGTGCTTGTCCCAGGCATGCTGCACCTGAAGTGCTGGGCTGCTCCTCTTCCCCAGTGGTCTCCGTACGGTCTGCGCAGCTTCCAGTCCCGATGGTGATGGGGCAGGGATGAATCGCTGCTCAACTGAGCTCGAGTAGCAGGTAGAAGCTACATGACAGCAGGGACAGAATAGACCAGAACTGTGTATCTGGGTCTGTGTATCTGGATCAAGTATGATAGCAAATGCTCTGGATTTGGACTAGGAGGGACAGACTGGAGTCTGAGGTCTTATGTGACATTTAGGTACGTTAACGTATTACTGTGAACTGGAATAACATAGAAGAATCTAGGGTTGGAAACTGGGCACGCTGTCATAGCCATGGAGAAAGTTGTTTTGCTCGAATCCTTCCAGTGGGATTTGAATGCTGGCACTGAGGGAAGAAAAGCTTGTGCAATAACCAGTGGGCTTCCTAGCGCCTTCTCTGTTGTTCACCCTCTTGATTTATAACAGCTCTAGAGACTGGAGGTTAGTTTGTGAGTGTTTTCTGTTCTGTGAGCAGCTTCCACCCCCTCGCTCTTTGTCTCATCAAAAAACCCATGTTGTTTACTTACTGACATAGGTCAGCGACAGCAGAAAAAAAGTGGTGACTAAGCCAATTAATTGCTGCCAGAACAAAGCCTGTGGACCATGTCCTGAAGCACAGGCTTTACAGTAAAGCCTTTGGGCTCAGCAGAAGTGTAGAAATTTGTACTGAAATGGAGATGTCCCTTTCCTGGACTGTCCTGCACTCTGCTCTCCCCCAGCAGTGAAGCCCCCTTCCAGGCAGTTTCCCTATAAAACCCTCGGTGCAGCATGCAGCCCTGGTTTGCAGGAGCCTCCTGCAACAGAGCCACGTTGCACAAGGCCAGATTGGGCCAGGGACCCCTGCCCTACCTYGCACCTAATCAAGTGTCGCTCCCACGTCATGCTTAAAAAAATCTACTTGATGCACGTCCTCTGCRTAGGACTGAATTTTACTCTCCAGGTGGGTGGTTGCTTTTCCAGCTTTTGCTCTGCTCCTGGGGCAGCTCTGTGAGCGGGGCTGCTGCCACGCTGGTGGCTCTGCATCCCACGGGACCGTGCTGTTTCCCGATCTCCTCGCCCAGGGCCGGCAATACCTGCTGCTCATGTCCCCGGTTCATTCTTCTGTGGAAAAACCGAAGTCTTGGCTTGAGAGCCAAGTCCAGTACATTGCCAAAGGCTGCACTCCCCGTATCCTCAGCATAGGTTAAAAGCGTTCCTTAACTAGGACGAGCTGTTTATTCTGCTAGTGTCCTTGCTGGAAGAGCACTAAATGTTCAGACCTGTCTGGGCTGTGTGAGGCCAGAGAGAATTACTGCTTTTGTGCTTTGTCCTGCAAAGCCCAGATGCAATAAAAGCAGATATCGATACCGACTTTCTTTAGAAAGTGCTTTGGGGTCTACTTGTGAAAAGCAGCAAATAGGAGCCAGGTGGAATTGCTTCTTTCCAAGAGGCTTTTCATCTTTTGTTCCTGGAAGATGGCAATTTAGCGATTCCTTATCAGTCCTCTTGTGAGCTAGCGGTAATCGCTAGTTTTTATTCCACTTGTGATTGTCTTAGTTCAGTATTGTATTTGGTTTTATATCTTCTTGGAGGATGTTTTCTGTGACCTGAATGCATTTTTAGCAGAAGGCTTTCTGATGGTGCTACTCCCAGGTATTTACTGGCTCTGGAGAAYGGAGAGTTGTGTTATGTGGGTCAGGCAATGAGCTCTCATTGATATGTTTGCACCTTATTTCATACTACCCTAAGTTCAGGGTTGTGTCTCACCCTAAGATGTGGGGAGGAGTTTGTTTGTTTGGGGGGAATGGGTTTGGGGGGTTCTTTGTTTTTGATCATTTACTTAATTTTGGTTCCTTAGCAGACCAGGCTTTTTGTTAGACTTCTCAGGATGCCTAAAGCAAAATTCAGTACCCAGATGAACCAACAAGCCCCTGTCGCAGGATCATGCTTGGAAGCATTATGAAACACGATTGGCAAAAAGCATTTGCACAGACGATGAGTGAGAAACCTTGTCTGTATCCTTAGGGTGGGTTTTAAATCCTGACTTGAGTGGAAACAGGTAGTTAATATACCTCAAATGCATCCCTGAGTTGACAGGACTATGCAGATCTCAAGAGGCTGCGAGATCTATAGATTTATCTGTTCTACACASATTTGTCATCCTGGCATTTTATAGTCCTGAAATACTTGATTAAAAAAAAAAAAGAAGAAGAAGAAGAAACCCTACAAGTGGCTCAGTAAGGTTTGGTGAAGCCCCGCTGCAGGGTACGCCCCAGCCCCAGGCCACGCGAGGTGGCCAGCCTGGCCTGGAGCTGGGGACAAGCAAGCCTCCATCTGCAGCCTCCTTCCRGGGGTCTCTGAACGCTTTGCAGCCCCCTGAACGCACTGTGCCTTGTTTGCTTTCCGAGTTAGGGGCTGTTAAGGCATGAGCAGAGGCAGAGCAGTTAACCGTCCTGCTCTGGGCGCTTGCACCGGTCATGATTTGCCATTGTGTCCTAGGTGCCCTGGCACCTCCTTGCAGCCCATCTTACTTTTTTGGGTCATCTGATGATTTAAACTTCCTTGATGAAAGGTAAAAGCAACATCTGACCATGTGATCTGCTACATCCACTTGATCCATTATGGTTGGAAGGAAGGAAGAAGCCAGGAATATTCCTCTGTAGCTGCCAGGGGTGAAGGAGATACTGCTCCTGCCCCGTCTTACCTTTGTTCAGTTTTGGTGAGTCTCAACACAAGCACACAGAAGAAAATCCAGGGCTGTTGCTCATTATTTTCTCATGCTTGGAGGTGTCTTGTAATGATCCTTGTATTGTTCTGAGAGCATTTATTCTTCTCCAGGCTCTTAAGAGGGAGTTTGTTTGTTTTTTTTTTTCCCCCAGCTAGTCTGAGTGATTTCACAATTTTCATTTTTTTTTGTAAGTCTTTGACAGCTGTTATTTTGCTGCTTTAATTTTTAAATCTATTTTAATACTTATCCTGTACGGTACTTGGTGAGGACAGGACACAGACGATTACAGCCTGTTGAATTTTCATAAGGCCTAGCCGTTTGGCAATCTTTGGTTGGCTGCTTCCAGAGAACATGTTTATGGGCTCTGCCAGTTACTAAAGCAGCTACTCTTTCCTTTGCTCTTCCTCCCCTTCTCCACGGGGAAGCAGGGAATGAACAATGCAGAAAAACATCAGCTGAAACGGCGATTTGAATTTCATGTGAAGTGCTATTTGAAATGTTTCTGCACTCCAGTTCATCTATGTTTTAAAGCAAAGAGGGTAGGGCAGAGGATAAGCTGTTAGTTAAAGCTTTAAGACCTGCCTGGAGCACCTCGTGTCCTTTCACTTCCAGAAGGCCCTTCCAAGCTGAGAGGATTGGAAATGGAAAGCTGGTTTTTGTGCCCTCGGGCTGTTACTTAGAACTACTGAAACTTCTTCCTGTGTCTGCTTGTGCAAAGGTTTTCCCAGCGTGTTAACTGTGTTTGTTCCCATGGACTTTAAATGCCCGTTTAAAACACGTGCGGACCACTGCCATTTAAATGCTTTTCAGACTGGCTGAGATAACGGCTAGCATAGCTCGATGGTAGCTGAAACCTCTGAGCTATTAATAAAATGCCATTTTTTTTCCTCCTTTTTCACCAGGACATATCTTTTTGTTAAAAAAAAAAAAAAAAAAAAAAAAAAAAAAAACTCTACAAAATTAGTAACCATGAGAGCTATGCAAGAAGAGGATATTTCTTGAGCTTGGAAGTCTGGCTTTGTGATACAGGATTTGGAACATGGATTTACCCTGGTACATTCTCCTGGCTCCTGGAAGCCAGAAGCATGAGAGATTTCCTAAACGGAAAGTCTCATCTGGGCCCCAGTGTTCGTCAGTGAGCACTGAATCCTTGAATCCATCTCTTCCCTTTGTGTTTTGGCTTCTGCGTTTTTGTCTGGCCATCCTTCTCGTGCACGCGGTCATGTGCGGTTTCATGTGGAGAACTGTGCTGTCGGGTGGCTTGACTGAATTCCCCCCCTTCGCACATCGTGAGACAGTGAATAATTCCTTCATCATCTCGTTCATAATAAACTTCTCCCATAATCTTGTACTGAGCCATCACTTCTTGAAGCTCAACGGTCCTGGGTCCACACCTTGGATCCATCATGTTCCCCTTCTCTGTGTTACTTTTTATTCAATTCCAGCCCGTTTGGTAGCCTAGGGACGGTCAGAACTTCGTGAAATAGTTGACAGCTGGGTGTAAGCCCGGTTTGCGCAGTGGGATGACGAGGTGTTATGCCTGTTCTCGCCTCCCTGCCTGGTTGCTCCTGACGTCCTCTCAGCCTCTTTGGCAGCCCCTGACCATTTCAGAGGGCAGCCCATGGTGATGCCGGTCTCCTTCCTGCGTGGTGATAGCCCTTTTAAAGCCTGTCATTATTCATTCAGAATTAAGATTACTTTTTCCCGCATATGGATAATCTGCATTTATTGACTTTGAATTTCACCTGTCACCTTATTACTCAGTCACCAGGCACTGTAAGATCTTGAGGTGGAGAAGGAGTTTATGGATCCTTGGCTGCAGGCAGGTGGGCTGAAGAGCCTTACAGAACAGTTTCTCTGCTGCGTTTTTTCACGTCAGTTGGGTTAATGCTCCCTACAAATGTCTGAGCCTCGTTGCGCTAGGTGCTGTGCAGAGGGTAGGAGAGAGTACTGGTCCCGAAAATTTGAGACTATCAAAAAACAAATGATACGAAGGCACCACAGGTACCGAAAGTTGAWTTTCCCCAGAAATTGTGCCACCTGGTAAAGCAGCCAGGGTAGAGAGTGAGTGAGCGCTTCCATGGATTTCTGGGGTGCAGAATCTGCTCCAGTTTGTGCTTTAAGCTCAGTTTGAAACATCGTGGGCTGCAGGGATCAGACGCGGGGAGCAGGGAGGCGAGGTCTGCTGGAGTGGCTATAACATCCCATCAGGAGTGATTCACGGAGATGGCTCCGGGATTGTGGGAAATTAGCCAAAACCCCATTTCCGTCCCACACAGTGACCCACTCTGCAGAATCCACTTCCGCAGCAGCTCTGGCTTTTGCTTGGGTCGTTGATCTGATGGATGTATTTAAGTGGTGATACTCAACAAGTACTTCAATCTGCATCCGTACTCGCTCGTTGAATAATTTCTCATGTTTGTTTTAGTGCTGGTAGGCTCTAAGAGAAATCTGATTCTACCTTTGCCATTGGCTCTTCCTTCCCAGCCTGAAGAGACTGATTTAGAGAAAAACATTWTGGAAAAACATTTTTAAAAATAATGCTGGCTGACATTTGGAAGGCTGAAACTCTGTGGGTTGTCAGTATTGACTTATTTTAAAAAATAAAATTATTGAAATGTGTTTTGCCCCTTTGCTTGTATTTATAGGAATCATCATGTGAAGACCAGCTTCTTCTGGCTTCGTTTGCCGGGTAGCCTGTCCTGGCCCTCCGAGTGCTGCAAGTTTAGCAAAAACCCAAACCTCAGTTCATGGAAAGGTGGCCACTGCTACATCCACACCACTATCTTGGGCATGATACCTCCGCTTTGGAGGAACRTGACTAGGTGTGTCGTAGCACTCCTGGAGAATCAAAACCCACCTCTGTACTCAAGGGAAAGTCAACAGACGTATTTATCTATGTATTTATTTATATATGTGTGAGCATATATATATATATAATTTTCTCATTCAGGCTCGACAATGGCTCTTGAATTGTTAACGAATGCTAAATTTAGGTTCGATTCGCAGGCCATGCTCCCCGTTGGATGGAGTTGACGCGGGCTTTTGGCCAGGCTCGCAAATGGGAGCTGGTAGAGGCTGATGAGGACTGAAATGTGCTTCTCCTGCCGCTGYGCCTCGGCGGCGGGTGGCTTTGCCTCTCCTCCCCCTCAATCCCCCTGCCACACATGTTCTCAATTACTGTCTGCGCTGAAGCTGCAAACAGTGCTTGTACATCTCACTTTCTATATTGAGCCCTGGAAATATATTTTAGTAATTTGTGGGAGAACTATTATGTCCCATGCTGAGAAAATTGTGTTTATGGTTCCTGCAGGGAAACAAGTTCATCAATTCCAGTCCACAACAGTCTTGCTGTTTCTTCCTCCTTCCTTTGTATCTTGGAGCAATATCACAAGAACCTCTCGTCCTTGTTGGGTTGAGCCTGCGTTTCTCCCATCTTTGAAATAAGAAGCACATGCTCTGCAGTCTGTGTTTTTCAGCATTGTCTGCACAAAAATCATTGGGTTTGGGCTGAACACAATAATAGCTCCTATGTAACGTAGGTATTCGGTTTTGGATGTGCAGTAGCGTTCCAGCTAGGAAAACTCAATTGCATTTTATTGCTGTAGGATTGCAAAGTCAAAGTCTTGTAGCAGAGGATATTAAAGGAGTAATAGAAGAGAGATTCAAACTTGCCAGGACTGATGTACGTTGCCTGACTTGGAAGGAAAGAGGAAGGGGGGCTTTCTTTACTCAGTGTTTGCGTTGTMCTTATGGGATAATCCTCCTGGATTTAGCCCATAAAATGCATTCAGATGCCTTTGTACATTAAATCATGCATTGTTTTCAACTATAAACCTCAGGTCCCACACCCACATCTGCAACATGTTTTTCAGTTTGGTTTCTGATTTGTAGAAGATAATTTTGTGGTTAAGGAAAAGTCTTTCTTTCTCCACCTCTCTTTTCCTTGTGCTACAAGTAAGCTCAGCTTTGATGGTAAAGGCTCAGTCAGGGATACTGTTGCTAGTGTAAAGTTTTTAAAGCATAGTTACCTTCTGCTTAAATAAATGATGGAGTATTTCAAGTGGAAAGAATTGCCTGTGCATCTCTTGTGTGGATAAGTTGGCTCTCAACAGATGGACTTTTGAGAATTTTGGCTGGCTGAGAGAGCAAAGAGAGAAGAGGAAAAGGTGTGTCTGAATCAATTGGTTAATTGTTAGATAATAACGAATCCTTTTCCAGTGCACACAAACGCGGTTTCCTTTTCAGCTTCCCCTTCAGAGAGTTCATTACAGCATTCTTTCCCAGAGCAAAGAGTTTTTGCCATTTTGATGTAAACATTCACTGACCCTCTATGGAGATTTGAAAAATGACTTCCCAGTCGTTAACAGTGATAAGACTGTAAACAATATTGTTAAAGACCCTTTGGGGAGAATATTAAGCCAAAAGGAACAAATTAAAGGACTTGAATAAAAAGGTGATGTGCAATTTTAGTCATCCTTGGAGAAGGAAATGAGCACAGGCAGCACTGAACATGTTTTAGCTTTGCAAATAATTTTATGATTTCTGTAAGATCTGGGATTCAAACATTCTGCTATTGCTCCGTTGGTTTGTTTTGGATATTCTGCTTTAAAAAGTGAAGCTGGAGGAATAACAACAATAAAACGTGAGCAGAGGGATGCCCAAGCTGCTTATTTAGTCCCCATTAGTAGAATAAATGAGAATATGACAAGGTTTGGTTCGGTTTTATATCCCCATATTTTTCAGCAGGGATGGTTTTAGACCTGGTTTACAAATGGAAACTGAGTCATAAGCAGGCCCATAGGAACAGTACAGAGCAAGGTGTTGGATTCAAGGCTCTGGAGGTAATAACATAACTCTGGCTGTTGTGGGTTTTATGTTTTTTTTATCGGATGAGTTTCTTGCCTCATTTTCCAATTTGTAAATCCAAAAGTGTTGCAGTCAAAATTAGTGGACTGAACTGATTCCTGGTGTAATTCATAGTTTTGCCTAGAGGGAAGAGAGCTTTCCCCGCTCCCATGTAGGCATAGGGCAGCAGCAATGCCTGCAGTCTCTACTGAAGTCTTCCTAGCACATGGTCTTCTGCAGTTGAAGTTCATTACAGGGCTCTTGCATAGGAGGCTATAAGGTGAGTGTTTCCAGGAGCATTAGGGGGCTAAAGGTCTGGTTTCATCAGTGCCTTCAAGGTTTGTGGCTGAGTTCTGTAACCCAGCCAGTGCATTTCTGTCCTGCCTTCTCCGCAGACAGGACTGATCCCACCTCACCTGGCTGCAGCGTGAAAGTGCAGTCGGCTCCAGGGAATTTCACTTCTAAGCCAGGATCTGGTTGTGTGTTCGCGGCCTGGTCTGTGATTGTCCTCATGGAGGTTGGTGGCAATGGCTGGAGGAGTGTGTTATCTAAGGCTGCTTTATCTTCTGACCACTTCTGTTACTGCTCTCACATCTCACAGGTCTGAGGGTGGTGACACCTTTCTTAATGCTACTAGTGGCTTAGTCCCTTCTCACAGGTTTTCCTAGTAAGTTCCTTTGGAGGGAGATGGGGTGAGGAAGATATGTTTAGATACAGGTATTAACAGGGGGAACGTAGCCCTCTGGGGTRTGTAGAGGCAGAAGGGCCCTCTGGCAGTTTTCTGTTATGCTTAACAGCCCTGGGGTGCTGCTGAGAAGTGTCATCTTTATTCCTCCTGCACTTTTCCACCCTCTCCCACCCTCTCTCAGCTGGAGCTCGGGGATGCATGCAGCACAGCTTGCCTCCACTCAGGTTAGCAGAAAATGTCCTTGGTGTGGCAGAGAGGAGTTTTCTGGTGGATCATCAAGCTAATCCAACTAACCACGATGGAAAAGAAGTTGCAGGGCTGCACAGCTGGGGGCACAGGATYGCACCTTGTCGCGGCGATGGCTGCGGTGGAGGAGCCTGGGGCAGGCAGCACCGCGATTGCCAYGCCAGGCTCTTGGCATTGCGGATGTCGGCAATGCAACGCCACCTTGCAGTGGGCAGAGACGTTAGGCTGGCATGGTGAGCCACCTGTGCCATGGCTCACCTTCCTCCTCAGCGTGGTTTGTAGTTCGTTTTTATCTAGTGTCAGGCCTCCTGGTATTTCATTTTGACATTGAAGAGTTGATGAGTAACTTTTAGCGGTCTCTGGGCTTTGTGGACCTGCCAGTCTCCCTGGTGGCCCTCAACAGCCTGGCACCACCTGCAGCAGGAGCTACAAAACCCGACGCAGTCCCTACGGTGACAAGCTCAATGCAAACGGAGCGAGGGGACTGTAACGGGAGTTTAGTGTGGTACAGAGGCCTGCTACTGCAGCTCTTCCACATAATAGTGCTAAAGGCAGATTTCTATAAAAGAAAAATATCCTCTGCTTTTGCCCTTTGCCTGTTTTGTATTGAATGAAGCTACTGTCAGGGTAGGTGAAAGTCAGAAGAGTTGTGAAGCGAGTTGGAGCAAACCACTAACTGTGGGATGTTCAGTGAATTGCACAGACAAAAAAAACCCACATTTCTATGGCTTCTTTTAAATCAATTGGAAAACGACGTTAATAATTCCTTGGGCTTTTTTGGTTAGATTTCTGTGAATGTTACAAGCTGATTTTTGTTTTGTTTTGTTTTTTTTTTTGTTTGTTTTTTTTTTTTTGGGGGGGGGGTCGGGTCTGCCTAAATTCAAATTTGCAATAAAATGGCTTTTCTGAAAGTTGACTTTTCTAGTTGAGTTTCTGTAACATGATGCAGGCCAGTCAGTGGTGATGACTTGGGGAGGAAGATTTATTCCTCTGTGTTTTGAGCGTTAAAAATCTACTTTCTTTGTACAGTTTGTCCTTTGGGGAATATAACTATAGAGTCTTTAGTGATCCAAAACTGACTCTGGGGCAAGCCCCTTCCATTCCTGGAGCCTGCAACTGGGTTTTGTGTTTATGTCCCAATAACTAGAAAGAGGTAAACTTATGCAGATGGGATGCACTAAGCTGTTTTGGCTTAAATTCACTTAATAGTGCACATAGAGCTCCTGAAGTCCCAAACAGAGACACGGACAAGCCAAGGGAGGCTCCTCCTGGTGCTTCAGAGGTACCAGCCATGGCTTGTGTTAGGGGGAAAAAGCAGATCTGAGAGTGCAGATACTGAGATCAGGGACTAGGAGAGCCCACCAGCAAAAGCCCTGTTTAATTCAGGTGTGTTAAGCCAAAAAAATGTGACAATGATACCCTGACTGCACTTCTAGATCCCCACTGAAAGCCCAGCACGATGCCAGTGACCCAAATGTTTCCCAGGTAAAAGCATGCATCGTCCTAACGTGACCTAGTCCTGCGGGAGCCGAGGAAGGCTGTGTGCTTGCGTGGRCGCTTGTTTTAAAAGGACGAAGGCTGTGGGCATTTGGGCCTTGCAATGGAAACGATGCTTGTTGAGGCGCTTCCTTGGTTTTGGTGAGCCCAGCTTGGATTGCTGCACGCGTATTACACAAAAAATCAGAAATCAGTTGCGGTAAGCAAGAGCACTTCTGGCTCTCCGGTTCCCTGCAAGCGGTTGAGCTGATGTTTCTCATCCAGTCAAAGGGACCAAGTTGCATAGCTCACCCGGTTTGCATTTGCTCGTGCACTGATGAATTTGGCTCACAGTTATTGCCCAAAGACAGGAGGAGAAGGCTAATACCTTGCAGGTGGTGTTTAGCAGTAGCCCTCCGAGCCTGAGCGTGGCAGAAGATGCATGCCCCTGTGGCTCTCCGCCRTCCCCAGCAGTTCGAGCACAGAGAGATGGCTGCTTTCAAGCAGCCCGAGCAGGCAGCTACTCCCATCAGCTGCCTAAACTTTTACCCCTAACCAATCTAGAAAGTTCAAATAGTAGCTGGGGAAGYGACCACGAACTAAACGCGTCCCTGCCCCCCAGCCCTTGGTCCTGAGTTACGGCAGTCCCCGCTCACGTAGGTGATAAGTGAGTTCTGCCGGAGGGGGGAAGCCAGACGACCGCAGAGGGGAGAGCCGGGGCTGGCCGCGGAACTGCTGAACTCGCTCCGGGAGCAGAATCGGGAGCACGTGGCAGAGCGGAGTGGTGCGGCAGCCGTCCGTGTGGCAGCTGCGAAATGCGAGACGGTTTCAGAGACCTGGAAAAAAAACCTGGCAGTGGAATCCAACAGGCGCATATACCTATCAAAATGCGATATTTTTATATTTTACTTTTACTTTTATGATTAGTTGAAAAAAATGTGTTCCTGACCGCAGCTCTGACCAATGACAGCTGAATTCCTCCTGCCCCCTTGTCAGCCGCTTCRCTGCGATAAAGGAACGTTTCCCAACCATAAGGCATTAGGCAGTGGAGGTTTCTTATGGGATTTGAGGGGACCGGTTGTGTCAAAATGAGATAGTCTTCCATGAAATGTTTGTTGTTGACGTGGTCTTTTTTTWAATTTCAATTAAAACTAAAAGCTGCTTTTGTCTCTTCTTGGGAAGCAAGGAGAGGAAGAAGACAAAAAGAGATGAAAGAGAAGTAGAGGTAAAGTAACCTCATTTTTTTGATTATTTTTTCCAGGTTATCTGAGTAAAATTGATATTAAGTTGTTACAGCTCTTTTAAAATATGCTATTTTTTAAAAAAAGAAGAGGTTCTTCCCTCTCTGAGCACCAGGCAGGCCCTTCAGATGCACTGTATCTGCCAAATTCTGTGTTCACCAGAAACCAGCACTGTTAGTAGCCAGGAAGAAGCTAAAAGCTGAAGGCTGAGGTCCTGCGGTTGTGCGAAGTGGGTCACAGCATGGGTGCAGAGCCAGCCCAGGCCCCCGTCCTTCTGCTTTGCACCCTTTCCCTTGAGACTGATGACGAGGCACCTTCCAAACTTGAGTCTCAAAGAGCAAATGAGCCATTTGGAGGTAGCTGGGTGACTTCTCCCAGAGCAAGGAAGGAAGGATCCCTGCCAGGCGCCTGGCGCGTGCACCATCTGGACACCAGCCAGCACAGCGAAGCGCAGATCCAGGGTTTTGATTCAGCCCCATCCCCTAATATAGATGGTGAATGGTGACATTCCCAATAAAAATCACCCAGCAGAGCTCGCTTGAAATAATTTATGACCCAAGAAGAAAAATGTGTGCTAAGAATAACTTTTAATTACATCAGGTCAGTAAATTATCCTGCAGATTCACGCCCAGGATGAGCCTTGGGTGCAGGGGATGTGTTAGCTTCAGCATGTCCGCACCTCAGATGATTTGCTTGTGAACCGTTCTTGAGTTTAGGAAAACATCTCTATATTTAGCTACTTCAGCAGACAAATAACAGATGAGCACAGTAATACTTGTGTAGTCTTAAAGTGTGTTTACATTTCCTGCAGTGCATCTCCGCTCAGCTCCGCAGGCTCCTTGCCTGTTGGCATCGTGCTGGGACGGGAGAGCAGCGCCTTTCATGTTCGTTGGATTGGGGCAGCTTCACGGGAGAGAGCTGYACTCAGGTGGACCTCAGACCTCCTSATCTCCCTTGCCCAGTTTCCTTCAGTGAGATCAGCTTTCTGCTCAATTCTAGCATCTAACATGCTTTCACTTCCTCACTTGATGTATTYTTTTACTACTTACTCCAGCGTATTTTGGCTTCTCTCTTTACATTTGGCAAGAGTAGATTTCTATGCATCAGTAGGGATGAACAGATTTTTTTACAGAATATTCTTAAACATGATGGTGGAAATCTSTTGAAGGGGAAAAGAAAGCCCCAGCCAAGTAGCAAGTTACTTTCTAGTTGTTTTTTCAGGAAGTGTTTTTAAAAAAAGAAATGCTGTCATGGCAAATGAAGGAAAATTTCAGTTGAGTACCCCAAGGAATAGTTTTAGAAAGCAATACTGCAAACATTAGGCTTTGACTGGTGAAAGCATCCTGACTTGGGTTTTGCTAGTCATATAAAATAAACTCCAAGTGTGTGTTTATAGAACCAAAAACATTTTGCCTGCGGTTATGTTGCAAGATAGCTCTTGAATACTGTACCTTTGTTAAATCAGCAGCTTGGGAAGTCTGGATTGACCATGTCTGGCTCTAGAAAAGTGGGAATTGTATCAGAATCRCTGGCTGGTATCGTTCCAAGCTGCTGCTAATCTTCCCTTCCTTTGCAGCAGTGGTTGGACTTGCATGGGCTCTTGCAGTCCGGACCACARGGAACTGTTTTGAAGAAGACTCAAATTGCAGTTTGATTTCAGTTTAGTGAAAGCAAGGAAGGGGGACACCCAGCCGACATTTTAGAATAATCCTTGTGTGTATTGTTGCTGAGTGTCCTGGTTTTATCAGTAAGCTGTCCTTAATAAGATCAGTGTCTTTGTGAGCGCATCCACATCTTCTGTTTATTTTTTTYAAATGGTCTGTGTTGCAGATCATCCCTTTTGCACTTGGTTTTGATTTCCGTTTCTTCACTGATGCAGATYGTTTTGCTGTTTTTCTCCTCTCGGGCATCTTAAAGCCTAAATAAAGGCTCTGGTTAACTTTTCCAGCTATGCAAAAGAAGCAAGGAGAGAGGTGAACTGAAGTTCCCCCTGTTTAACTGTCCACAGTGCAGTCTGTGGCTTAGACTATCATTATTATTATAAATTAGAGAAGACCATCAGGCTTATCATATTAGAAGTTTTGGCACAGCACAGGCTGCAGGACTTTCCTGAATTAATGTCTGTTCATGAATACTTGCTTTCCTTGGCCACAAATCTGTTAGTTTTGCTCCGCGTTGTTTTTGAAAATGATTAACCTTCTGTAATGAGCCGAACTCCGCTATCGCAGTGACGCTTCAGGCAGTCCCTGACCGTGTTTGCTAACGTCTCCGGCTCGGATCCGAGCCCGGCTAATGACTGGAAGGAATGCTCCTGCTGTCCTTTGACCGGTCCCGGCAGCGCCGTGACATCTTCGCTGTTTCCCTTGGTAGGGCTGGAACCGGGGGGCGGGAGGGTTGTTGAAACAGCTCGTCTGAGCAATGCTCCTTTTCGCGGCGTCGCAGCCTGCTGACACGGCACTGCAGAAGTAACTTACGGCAAGCAAGATGAAGCCACCACCTGCGGATCTGAGCGTCGAGGGGAAAGCAAACCGACCCCTATCGCGAGGGGCTTTGCTTCGTCTCCGGAGTTCAGCTAAGCTGTGTTTTCTTCCTCGCTCTTGCCAAAAAGATGGCAAAGTGTTTTGGCTAACAAACAAATATGCTGTTTAGAAAACACCAGTCACTTCACTGTTTGTAATTTTTGGTGCCATTTGACTGCATAGTCTTGTAATTAGATGGTGTAAAGTACTTAACATGTTACACAAATATGTCAAAATGCATTAACAGCACAAGTGTTCCTTACTGCTTTCCTAAATACATTTCACAATATGTCGCGCTAGAATCCACCTCTTGTCATTATTTGTAAAACTGCGAAGAAGTTAAGATCACCACGGATGAGATGATTAGCATGAGACTGTCTTTCTTTACTAAGAATATATATTACCATGATAATGTACAGAGTGAGGCATACAAATCCCTTCTCATCTAAAATGAGAAGACAGCCTGGAATAAAACCCAACAAATTATGTTTTTCATCCTCACTCAGATCAGCTTTCTGATTTAGTGTTGCTGCTTAATTCCCCTTCAGAGCAACGGCTTCTTTGCAGACTTTTGCGTTACCTCCAGACTTTGCGTTTGAATGCCTTCTAGTCGCTATGTTTCTCTGAAGCGCCAGGCCATGGTTGTGAGGGGTGGGGAGAGGCTGGTCACCCACCTGCTTCTGGGAAGGACCTTTTCCAGGGGACAAACAGCTTTGCAACTCTTCACTCTGCCTAGGCAACAATTAACTAAGTGGTTTCCTTACAAATGAGAAGACAGGAGTTGTGGTTTCCTTAAAGACCATCATTTGTGCAGAATTTTCAGTTGACCCCCAGCAGTATTCCTGCAAGCATGTGCTCTGAGTGTGACCCTGAACCAGTGGAAGTTGCATTAATTCCAGTGTTATCACCCCTGTGATCTAGACAGGTCTGGGGAGCAAACGTCTCCAGGAGACATTCCTGGGGCAGACCTGTGAGCGAGGCTAAGCAGGAGGCTTTTCTGCCTGCTTTCTCCTCCTGTGGAGACTTACGTGCTGTTTGCAAACTGAAATGATGCTGTTGCTGCATCCTACGCATGCTTTCCTGCTCTGTGCAAGCTCCGGTATTACTTCCATACCAGCGTAAGCTTTGCCGTTTCAAAGATCTAATCTAATAATAGATTGGTCTACATTTGCTGTGTTGCCAGAAAAAGACATATGTTGTCAGGCAGTCGAAGTCAGCAACAGTGCTGAAGTGGAAATGTGCTGAAATACGAAGAAGGCAGAAATCCAGAAGAATCTATCTGAGGCTTGGCTATTAGGGAACTAAAAATATTTTCTTCCTATATATATGCTTTCTGCGCATACTTAGAGAAGCACCATTTGCTTGATGTCTCAGACCTATTAAAGGGCAATTCCTTTCCTTTGTTGGCTTCAGTGTGAGAACAGAAGATGCTGTTGGCGTGCAGCTTTCCAGAACTGCTGTAAGGGGGAAGAGAAATACTTGGAGCCGCTTGAATGGAAGGGGCAATGTATACGTTAGCACAGGAGAGCAATACAGTTTGGGGGTTCCTCCTGTCGCTGGTGGTTCAAGACATACAACTCTTCAGTTGTGCTCGCCGTGGCAGTAGATCCGTGTGTATTTATGCTGAGGCACAAGTTTTAGGACTTGGGCTTGATTTCTGTTAGTATACGATGGTAAGAAAAAAAATTCAATGTAGTATTTTATTGCATAAACACTTGCAATTCAGATCCTTCTTTTTTATCTTTTTCCCTGTGAAAAATGCAACATGGGCTTGAACTGAGCGAATGTATTCCCCAAGAAGCACTGTCTCTTCTGTGCTGGTGAAAAGACTCTGTGTTTAAATTCAGATGGCTGTATGCTGCTGACCTTTTCCAGAATAGCAGTGAGGAGGGGATTGGGCTTTGTGCTGATATATGAAGATGTGAGGTTTTGACATGCTTTCTGAGCCAGCAATTACGGGATTTCGTCAGTACATATCCCTTAAATATCATCACTTTTAGATGTGCRCTAAGAAAATGGCATCTGACACATTCATACTCTTTCTGCTGGGTCAATGTGTGCAAACAGACGTGTATTACAGTTCTGGAACAAAATTTCTCCGTAAATGCCATCACAGATCAGGAAAGCTGGATTTTTAATATTAATGTTTCCTCCTTTAAGACCACTAGTTTCTCTCCAGTCAGCATCCCTCAATCAGTATGTGTGAGTAGGAAAGCTGCTGGTAGCAAAAACTTTGATTTCAGTGACTTCTCCAGGGAATTCATCCACTGAATAATAAAAGAAATACTGATATCTCCTGGGATCCTCCTGGAGCAGCATCCTTCTTTGCCCAGCATAGCTCTCCTGCTTGGGTCACCAGTCTCACAGGGACCATCCTTGTGCAGGTCAGAAGTGAGAAGGAAGAATTTGGGCTGCTACTGTTTTCTGCTTGTCTTGGCACTGTTCCTGGAGAGAGTTGAGTTAGTAAATGTGGCTGTCACAGTAGCTATTACCGATGACATAAAATAATTAAGTTGTGGTTTCTGTTATGGTGGGGCCACTTCTGTGTTTTATGGTGATAYATCTGTGCTAGGAGGGAGACTGTCATGCTTGATCGTCATGACGGATGCTCCTAGGGAAGGAGGACAAGTCACTTAGGACAGGTTGTCTGGTACTTTCTATTTACGTGAAATCGTTTTGGTTACATGGCAGAACACTATTAGAGCTGCATGTTATTTTTTTTGTTTGTTTTCCTGATGAGGCGATGGGGAGGGCAGCAGCCATCTCGTTTTTCTCCCCACTGTTTTTGGAGGGAAGAGCTGCACTCTTCATTCTTTTCAACATGACAAAAGAAAGCTGGAGCCAGTTTTTGGCCCAAATCTCTAATCACGGGGATGTCTCTGTTTTGGATGTCTCAAGGCAGCAACATAGGTGTCCTGGCGCTCAGCAGCCCTGAGGGGAAGTTTCAGATACAGAACCTCCGCAGTGCTGAGAAGCAGTCTGGTAGGACCTCACTTGGCCAACAATGTTGAAAGATGAGTGTGGAGCAGATATGAGGCTATAAGAGATGAAGAAGAGGACAGGTTRGCTTTGTGCTCCTGCACTTGACATTTGCAGCATTATCCGGAGGGCAGCAGAGGGATGGGCAAGGGGAACAGGGATGCTCAACTCCAGCAGGAAAAGGCTCTGAAGCAGCAGGAGCGCATACTGGGTCTTCAGCAGGAAGATTGTGCTTGCAAGGCCTTGACAGGGCAAGAAGCTTTTTGGAGGGTGCTGGCGTCTTCTACAAACATGTGAAGTCTTTGGCTCTGCAGAGTACAGCAGGTCCCATGCTGTGCCTAAAAGCCCTGAGGGATATGGTACCTAATAAAAGTGATTAACCAAAGTAATAAAAATAATAAGTTTTTCACCAGGTCTGTCCGTACCTTGGGCTTGTCCTGTGGACGTGGCCAGGGTTGCAGTGATGGGGTGGCCTCTGCTCAGCCCACTGGCTAATCCTGCTTTCCTGCTGTTTGCCTTCACCAGGTGCAAGTTCTTCAGCCTCACAGAAACCCCAGAGGACTACACAATCATTGTGGATGAAGAGGGCTTCCTGGGTAAGTGTCAGCGTGTGCCACCTCGCTGTGCAGCCTTGGCGGGGGAGGAGGAGGAGGAGGGAAACATGTCATTTCTCATCAACATCATAAACCCAAGCATTTGTAAAACGGGTCTGTAAATACTAGCGATACAGTTGTGAAAGGTGCTTTGATCACTTAAGCATGCTGTCTCTGCTGCTGTGCCGTACGAGGCATTTCATGCACAGAACAGGGATGGATTTTGCTGGGAGAAGAGCATGCATGAGTTTTAAAGAGCAGCTTAAGCACACTTGAGAAAGCAAAGCTATCTGCAAGCCGTTGTACTGTCACTGCAAATCGTTCTGCTGGGCTTCATCCTCAGACCTCTGTGAGCGCCCACATCTTGTTCCTCCAGCTCCAAGGTCTCACCAACCTCCCTCTTTAAAAGAAATCCTTAAGGATGAGTATTTTACATTGTCTTCACCCTGACAAAACACAACAGAGTTGCAAATCGGCTCCTCTGCCTTGTCACCAAAAGCCTCAATTTATCTGCCTTTCTCCCACCCYGTGCTAAGCGTGTTCTTTGTGTGCGCCTGGTGGCTGGACAGCTCTGCCTGYGCACGGCACGGGGTCGCATTGGTGCCGAGGAAAGTGCCCAGTGCGAGTTTGGGAGCTGGAGGTGCTCAGTGTCGGGTGAGTGCTGACGGAGAGAATAGTCTGGCTTTGGCGGTGGAAATAGCTTGTAATAACGTTTAGCATGTGGGGCGGCTGTGTTTGTAGCRGTGTTATTTGGGTGGTGGAATGAAGAAGTGCTGTGCAGCTATTACTATTTCTGTGCTATTGCTGCTGTTTGYGGTTGGTTTCTGAAGTCTACAAAAATTTACTGTTTTGGAGAAAATTCATTAAAGTTTGAAAAAGGCAGATTTAATTCCCGAGTTAGAATTAACTGTCAAGTAGCCACTTGCGACACTGTAATACTCAATGATTGTTTTGTAATATCAAAGCCCTGAGGCAAAAATCAGAAAGTATGCCRTCTTTATTTCGTATATAGTAGAAGTTTTATAATAAGTTGGTTTGCTGAATTATTCCCCTTTCTGTTTAAGAAGTACTCATGAACATAAAGTAGAAAAAAATCATTATATTTTAGAAAATAATAATGTTGGTGCAAACATCTTCAGAAAAAAATCACTAGGTTGAGAATAGGTGAATGGATCTTCAAAATTTGGGAATTGTTGGTTTCAGTAGGAACTGTACATCACATGTTATGATTTTTGTTTCCAAAAGAGCTCAAGTGATGTTCCTGCTTCCCAAATGTGTATCCCTTGTTGCATTTGTTCACRTGGCATGTGCGTGAAAACTTTGTTACTGTATTGGCAGCATCAGCTTTTCTATTATGGCCAGTGGCTACAGGCAATCAATTCAGATTTGGCTTTTCTGTAGGAGCAGGATACAAGGCCTGTCTCTAAAGAGCTTGGTCTGACAGAGAAGTCAGACATCAGGAGGAGAAGAGAGTTTTTGCCAAGGGTGGCAGTGYGTGGCAGATTCGCATCCTCAGAAGGGAGTCAGAGTTACTGAGCTGTGTCTTCCCCACGTATTTGCCATGACAGGGGCACACTCATCTCCAGCAGTCCCTCGATGAGTGTGATAGCCATGAGGCTGACTTCTCTGCCCTGTTGGCACAAGCCATGTTCCTCAGTTTAGGGCACTGTGGCAAGTCTGAGTTGCAAACACCACTGTAAAGCTTCTAGCATAAGCACCCCAACCACTATTTATCTSTCAGGAAATTATTCCACCTTGAAACAAAGGTAAGTTCAAATAGTTTTGCTCCTCAGTAGTACGGGGTTGCATTGCATTAGTAGCCCGTGGTTGTACTTGGAGCAAATCCCAGGTCTAGGCAAACCCCTGTCCTCGAGCAGTGGCACGGGCTGCTGTTGCCTCAGGTTATCTCTGTGAGTCCRGCAGTGCTGCCGCCCTTCAAAGCAGCAGCGCGCTCCGCTTGGACCTTTTGACTTCATTACCTTGGCTCTCGTATGCGCGTGAATTTACTGCTGGTAGTTACAGTACCAGCGTAGCCCCTGTTGAGCTGTGGCTTTGGCAGCATGTAACATCTCTTTTAATCAAATACACAGTGCGCAGGCTGAGTGTTGAAAGCAGAGCTTTGCAGGAAGGAGCGCTCTAAGACAATCCTTGCCTACGGCACGGAGTGAAAGCCGGGTGCAAATCCCAACATGAACAGTAGTGCTACGGAGCCGGCAGCCTGATGGCCTCTCCTCTGCTCTTCGCTAGTAAGCAGTGATCTGCTGGTGAGACTTGAATGTTCTCCATCCTGCACCTCGTCCAGCTCTTCTGACACAGCCTGTGCTCCCTTTGGGTTTGTGTCCGGCACGTGCTCTTCGTCTGAACAGTTGCCACTGCATTCAAAACTTTCCCTCAGGTTTAGCTCTAACTGGGATCCCTACTGGCTCTCCATCCGTTTTCCTAGTTCCTGTATGCTGTAATTTTTTCAGACCGGAGGAATTCAGCATCTACCAGCCTAGCATGACTTGTAACTGTGAAAGTGCTCTCTTTTATTCTCTTCCTATCCTAGTCTGGCTCTAAGCATCTGAGGAGGAGAAATCTCCCTTGGTTATGACCTAAATATTGGCTTGGAGAACAACAAAACCTGTAAGAATTGCTGCATCCCACCTTCTTGCGAAACAACATTCATGATCTCTATTCAAGGGGATCAGATACCTCTTGACCCCACTAGTAAGGTGCCAGGGTTCAGCTCACAGATTACAGGGTAAATCTTCACCCTTGGTGAGCGGTTCAGGTAGAAATTCCAGCTGGCATGCTGAAATACTGGCACTTCYAGCTATCCTTTGGGTTAACACTTCAAACGTACTGACATGTAGTAATCATTCTTAACTGTTTTGTCAAAAAATGTCAAATAATAATCCTCAGGCTTGTTTCCTTGCAAGTAGCAAATGAGACAGGCTAGTAAAGAAGTCATTATTTCTTCTTCCCAGAAAATGTCTGCAGAGCAAAGCTGTAACCTCTTTAGCATTCACTGTGCTGGAAAGGAATGGCTGCAGCCTAATTCTTTGCTTTAATTCCACAGTGGCGAGGTGGGAATTATATCTGCACAGAACCTTGTTTGTTCCCGTGGCTATTTCTTGGGCTTGGGCYTCTTAATGAGAAAGAATTTTATTCAGCAAACAATGAACAGAAAACTCTTTTTCTGGCTGATATTGAGATGCATTAGCAGGAGGAGTTTGGCTATGGGCTCTTCTGTGTGAAGAGAAGTGTCTCAGTTACTGGGGTGCTTGGACAGCCATGTAAAATCCTCACATTTATCCCCTGCCGTGCAGTCGGCACGTGGCAGAAGAGTTGAGTGCTTGCCGCTCCCTGAAACACAGGAATATGTGTGTGTGGGGGGGGTGCCTTTTTCCCAAGACTTGGCTGAAAGCAGGAGCTTGCTGAGTGTGGTACAGWTAGTGAAGCACCTATGCTCTCTGCAAAGTCTGTTCCTTTTGCAAAGGGCAGCAAGGCCACCATCCCTTTATCTCCTGGGCAGCTGCACCAACCTGCACCAGCTGAGCTTTTGCCTGCGGTCTCATCATTCCCAGAAGTTTCTTTTCATCAAAGGTTTTAGCTTTCACGCTTGCTGAAAGGAAAGTAAATGACAGTACACCTGGAGGCAGCTATGCTCTCTGAAATCCTGAGAATGTGCGCTGGGAAGCAGTTGCTGATGTTGCAGTCCTGTCCTGGAGGTGTCATCTGAATAAAATAATGCTGCCTAGGGAGCAATTGGGGTAGCAACATTCCCACAGTGGTATTCCCAGCAGCCGTCAAGTCGTGGCTTCTGTACCACATATCTAGAGGGGCTTTTATTGGAGGAAAGGAGTCAGTTTGGGTATTTGGTTTGTTTTACCTCTCTTTTCTAGTCCTGATCACTTTGGCTGGTTTGTCTGCAGTCCTCTTCATCCTTTTTTCACTTGGAAGCCCACAGCTAGGTTTAGTGATAGTTCTGCCTGGGTAGCTCTGAATGAAGCCATCCATCTCCCCTCCAGTTTTACGGTGCTTCTCTGCAACTGCACAGTGCAGTGTGAAATGAAGAACTAAAGCTCTCCCTCGACTACCTTCATTCTGTACAAGCCTAATGACGGATGAGCACATCCAGTGTCACATGTGTAAGTTGATCCAATTGCAAGGAGATGAGGGACTGTTATGGTACACCCTCTGATATATCTTTGTCTCAGTATCTCTTGCACCCACTTGAAACGGAGCCAGTCTGTTCGACAAGGACTAGCTTCTGCTCCATCTCTGAATCACCACCACTTGTACCTGCCTCCATGCTAAMGGGAGAAGGAGCGCCTCTAACACCATCCTGGGGCAAGACAGTCACTTTACACCTAGAGGGCAACAAGTGGTTCTAGTTGAGTTTCTACCCCGTTTGTGATGTCTCCCTGCTTGAGACCTCTTGCAGGGCAATGGATGGAGTTTGAAGGTGGTTTTCCCTGCTGGAGAGATATCCCAGAGGCCTGTCCCTGACCTGGGCTCCTTCTGAGACAGTGGCAGCTGATGAGTTGCTCCATGAACATCTGCATCAATGGAGACTGTGACAGTCTGTCGCCCAGGTGAAGTGGGCCTGAAGATAAAAGGTTGTAAAGCACCATGCTGCTACCATTTCCAAGGTGAGMGCACTGCCTGCCCAGCCTTAGCCCTTGGACAGCCAAGGTGATCTTTTCCTGCAGGCAGTGACCTTGAGAGAGAGCGGAGATAGGGGGAAAAATGCTGAGGTCCAGGGAGAAGTGAATCCTCGTGCTTTCCAAACTGGCGAACGTGCTTGTTCCAGTTTTAGGGAAACTGGAAAGTTGAGGGGTGAGGAGGAAAACAAACCACCCTCATGTACTCCGGACTTCTGTCCCCTAGAATCAGCATGTAGGTAGTTCCAGGTCACCGACCTTAGGCCATAACTGATCTCTTTGGGATTTGAACCAGAGAGGAAGGTCACTTTGATTTCCGTATTGAAACAGGAGTGGGAAACGTTTGCTTTCATCACCTTTCTTTGCTGCAGCCCCCTGCATGAACCTAGAGCAGGACTCTGTCTTTCCACACTGAAGCTCAYCTGCAGGAGGAAGGTGACAGTCCTTCATTTATCCTTCTTGAGTCTGCCTAATCTAGATAATAACTTTTGTAAGCCCAGAAATCCAAATTTATGCAGTTTATAGAATAAAGAGGCTCCTAATCTCAGTTCAGACCTCACAGTAATTGCCCAATACATTAAAAATAATGGAACTATTTAAAAAATCTAAACTGAAGTTTGAGTGGCAGAGAGATTTTCTCGGAATTTGTAAAATGTTGACCCCATTCTAATAAAAAGGGGGGAAAAACAGAAAAGAAAAAAGCTCTTCTACTGACAGTGCTCTGTTTTGATAACCATCATCCTCAGAAAACGTGTTCCCGACCTGACCTTGGATTCAGGACCATCATACGCTTTAGTGCCACATCAATTYGCTTTTTCAATAACATCAGAATGTTAGATTGCTTTCCGTATCTGCTCTCTTATCCTGTATATAAAATAGACAAGAATTCAGCCTTGTAAATAAGTGCAAGCACAGAGCCCAGCTAGCTGGGAGCAGTCTGTAACCCCATTTGAAATGCGGAGGGAAATAAGCTAATAGATGCATCTGTTTTTAGAAATATTTCACCTATAAACTATTTCTTCTTTGAATTTTTATTACCCAGTGACAAGGCCTTTGTATCTCAAGGCATGGGGGCTTAGTTTGCTGCCTGACATTTATAGTGGCCAATTCCCTCCCCTGCTCGCCACRTCCTGACCGCTAGGAGAGCCTGCTGGTTGCTAGGCAGAAGATGTTTTTGCTATTAAACACGTGCACAATTTCTCCCTGTTGGATCTCTGTATTGGCCAAGCAAGACTCTGTGATTTTCAGTTTTTTTTTAAAGTAATGTGGTCCTAATGACCTAAATGCAAATTAAAAACATGGGGAATTGAGTACTGAGTAATTAGAAATATGCGTTTCATTGGGAAGGTCTTTCCCRCAGTGCTTATATAGATCTGGATGCATGCTGAGGGGCTGTTACGTATGTGTGATTTCCACCCTCTCCCAAGAGGCAATGTAGTTTGGTAGTTAAACCTTTTGAGGGAAGGGAGGGAAAGGATGAGAAATACGGAATATTCCCAAGTCTAGTTTGTGTCACCTAGAGAAGGGAGTACTTTAGTTCCTTGTTAGAGCTCACGTGTCAGTGGATTTGCAAATCTCGATAGCCCATATTATTCCTTATTTTTGTTACCTGCCACATGAAGTCTTTTTGGTCCAGTTTCTCTGCTCCTATTTAAACAAATATTGCATAAATAAGACCTATTTTTCACTGTTTCTTCTAGCAGATGGGTGTGTATCGTGATCTATTTTTGTTTCACAACCTATGATGAGAAAGCCCAGACGTGTCTTCCTGAACCACTTGACTGGCCTTGATTTCCTCCTTTAAATTGATTACATCTTTGCTGTTTCCTAGTGCTCTCCAAAGTCTGAGATAGATGAGCAGATAGATACCATGGCTAGCTCTTACCAACCTGCACTCCAAAATGCAGCACCTTAAAAATGTTTTTCTCACTGAAATGAAGAAATGATTCACTGAAATTTTAGGTGGATACAGCCCAACTGTTAAGTAGCAGCCCTGCTTATTTGTTTCAATAGAGAGCGTTTGGCCGTTTGCATGCTGTTCCATCGGTGGATTTTTTTTAGGCAGGACTTAAGGGCAGTTGGTTGTTCTGGTGGTTTGCCATGTGTTTGGAGCTAACCACAACCTGCCAGCTTGGTGGAGATGAGCCAAGCTAGCAGGGTGGAGTGCTCCATGGCTTAGAGGGAACAGGCTTGAATATGTTTTGTGAGATTTCTTTGAAGCATCTGTCCACTGTAAGTAGTTGTAGAGCTGTAATTTGTAATTTTTCCTGCCTTTTAAGTGAATTTTGTATGGGGCACCCTCTGCAAGATGAGGAAATGCTGTTATCCCCCCTTCAGAGCTAGGGAGCTGAATCCAAGGGAGCACTGAGAGACCTTCCCAAGGAGCACCGGCGATATAGCAGAGACGTGAACCCTCTGTCCTCAGGCTGAAAGCACTCAACCCTTACTTCCCAAGCTTTGCCAGTTGTGACCCCACTTTAATTTTCAAGACCTGCTTCTCTCAGGTTCATGACCTGATTACTCACRTTAGCAACTGGATTTCCAGCTGCTTTGGCATCCTTCTTGTAAATGCCGTGACTCTAGATTAGAAAAAATGAGCCTGGAATAACTTTCCACAAAATAGTCTGTCATCTTCTGCAAGCAGAGAAAACTGATCTACTGGTTAGCCCTTGCAGGGTGCCAGCAGTCCCCAGAGTTGGGATCTGAGCAGACTGCCAGATTTGGGAGGGATTTTGGGGGGGKTTGTTTTTTTGACCGTGAGGAGTTGTGAGGGAGAAGCTCAGATTTCCCAAGGATTAGCAGTCAGTTGTCAAGGTGAGACAATCTCTGTCCCTGGCAGGCTTGGAGGACCCTCCTCGTCGTGACCTGATAGGGAAAACCAGCCAAATCTCCATCTACACCTGGGCAGAGGTGTTGAGTCTTGTGTYCAAGAACTTCACCAATTTTATTTTGTCCTGGAGCAATAACCTGTCTTTTTCAGCTTTCTTGCCAGCCTCGGTACAGGGCCACCCARTCTTATGAAGGCTCCAGGGTTGGTATGGTCATCCTGGTGCAACAGACTTTGTTTTTTGAGTTTCACAAGAATCAGTCGAATTGGTGAAGGGACCAGGAATCAGAACCCTGCAAATGAAGCTTCCGTGCCCGCTTCAGGCTTTTCAGTTTGACCTTGGAGTAGTCTCTCGTTGTGGCTCAGTTTCCTCATCTGGAAAATAGGGATAATCCTATTAAATCACCTCATAACAGGCATTATAAAGATTAATTAGTGAACATGTGGAAATGCTTTGATAATGTAGCAGGCAAGGGCCATGATAAATAGTAATTGAGGTAGCTTATGTCCCAAAGGATTCCCAAGGCCTTTTACAATGGGTACACTTCCAGACCTACGGAATAAATCATCCCTGCAGTGGAGTAGTTTGGAGATTATGGTGAAAAAATAATACTGTTTTATGCAAAAAGGGTTGCATAATCTTTTACAATCTCATATCTTAATATTTAATCTTGCATAGGATTAAGTCACACAGCCTCAAGGTTACAGTTACACAAACTGCTAAGAATTTCACAGCTCCATCTTCGAGTCCTGTTTGAAATGTAATTATTTGCACTGCTCTTTCTGTCCAGTAGAATATTGTCTGAAATGCAGTTTATAAAAAAAAAAAAAAAAGGAAAAAAAGAGGGGGGTTGTGTTATTTCATTTGAAAATAGAAAAAGACAAGTCAAACCACATCCATCTCCTTATTCTTTTTTTTTTAATATATATATATCTTTGTGCTCGTGGTTTTTCCCTGCAACGCATTCTGTGCTTCTCCTTGCCAGCAGTAACCTGAGGCGCCACATCCCCTCCCAACACTCATCTGGGCTGGGTCCTCCCCWGCCCCAGGCGCGCAGATCCTGCGAGCAAAGCCTTTGCCAAGATGTTTTGAAATACCAGGAAAGTTTTTTTCAGGAAGWGGAAAACTCGCTGATTTCTGCAATTTCTGCACCTTGATTACCGGAGGCAAAGTCCACGGTTCCTCCGGACCGTGGAGCCCGTTCGGTCGCGGGGCACGGAGAGGGTCGGGGGAGCCAGCRGTGCCGAGGGAGCAGTGCTCTCCACCTGAGCGTGGAGCGCCGCTGGCAGTGGGTCAGGAAGGACCCTGGTGCCTCATCGTGGCACTGCACATCAGTGGTCGGAGAAGGCATCATTGAGGTGCGGATGCATCTAAAGGCATCTCAGGATGAGCTTTGACCCTTTGCTCATCCAAGCAAAGGCCRGTTCCTGCTCCTTCCTTGCCTCTCAGGAGCCAGCTCCAGCTTGCAGAGCTTGGATCTGCTTCTGATTTTCCAGGTGTGCTCATTATTAATGATGTGTTATCCCATGAAGAGGAAGGAAGAGAGCAGCCTGACCTCCTGGCAGCGGACTGTGGCATCGCCTGGGTTTCCCTTGCTAACCCGCTTCTCCAGTGCGGGTGGACATAACAATTATTTTTGGAGTTTACCTTAGCGTGTTCCACATTTTTAGCCAAACATAATAATGATGCTTTGTTTTTTGGAGCGCATTCATGTTTCCTGTCAGATGATACCCCAGTGAGGTAAGACTGAATTTCTTTCTCCCACATACACAGAAACTGATACACAGAGTCCAAGYGGCTTGTATAAGGCCACACGCGTGTTTTGTGGTATGGCTCAGTTTTTGCCTTAACTACAGGCCCAGATTTCCATCTACTTGTCTGTGCTTCAGAGCTGGACATGGCCTACGACTGTATTCCCAAGAACTGAGCTTCTCTTCTAAAATGCCGCTGCAAAAATATGATTTCCTAGTCCTCCCCCCACCAGGTAGCTAGTCACTGCGTTCATAGGCAGGTGGAAGTGTGCTTTCACGTTGTGTTTCACATTACAGTGCAATCCCATTTATTGCTAAATCAGTGTCYGGGCTGGCAAGAACTCGCCTCCTCCTTGCTCTTCTGCTGCTATTAGGCCGAGCGTTGCGTTCCGCACAGCCGAAATGGCAAGCAGGAAGCTAGGAAAGGAGGCCACCATAAGCACTTCTTCCAAGCGGATGTATTTTTGTGCACTACACAAGCTTGCACCAGTCCCATTGGAAATGCACTCCTCTCTTTTTGTTTAATTTTTAAAAAGTCACCGGAAAAGTATAACCAGCTTAGTTTCTAGGTTGCCATCAAAGTTTAAAGTTACAGGGTTGCCAGAGGAGCAGCGAATTGATTGAAAACGAGATCAAAGCAGGGGGTTCTGCGTAAGCGTTTCCTTTTATCGGTCCGTCACCGCTCTCGTAGTGGCACTTGTACTCCAGCTCAGGAGGTGCTGATAGTTCAGGTGGTGCAAAGGCAACCTGCTCGACGTGCAGGTTCACAAGCTGCCAGGCTTGTAAGGACTGACACGTGAACCGCACAAGGAGGACAGGAACGCGTTGCCCTATGGCTCCGTAGACAGGGGTAGCCGGTCGTGCTGCGGGCCCTTGCTGGACGCATAGCTGCTTGGAAAGCAGCAAAGCTAGTTGTTGGAGTCGGGATTTCAGAATCGGGCTCTGTGTTTGTACAGCCTCATTTAATTCCGAGTTACCCTGGAGTTATTTAATTTCCTGACAGCTGCAAAAACAGCGTTTGCAGATAACAATGGCCTCTAATTAGGCAGCGTGCCTAAAATGGCCGAATGTTTTATTTGACCGTGGCRCTAATATTTTGCACGCAGCTAACACATGAGAGAGAAGGTGGAGCGGGTTGGATTTCCAGCCCCCCTTGGCAGAGATGTGTCCGTCTTGTGATACRCAGTGCATGGTGCTAGAGCAAGCCCTCGCCGCTTCGGCTCCTGGGGTCAAAACCCTTCTTACCCTTTTGGATCGAGTTATCGGTAAGTCTGTCTTTCAGCTGCAGCCACCCTCCAGGAATATGTTTTTTCCAGCTGAGGCAGCAGAACATTTGGAGATGAGCAGGCAGCCAGACAGCACAGGAGATTTACCTGCAGTTGGGGCAGCAGCGTGCTGCGGAGTTTTCCRTGTGTTGCCTCTATGGCAGATGCACTTAGCAAGCAATCAGGCAGTGACAGAAATAAACCTACAAGTCAACTATTCTTCCAAATCATTTATTCAATTTGGAAAGGGTGTTAGCATCAGGTTATGTTAATTAGATCCTGACTCATGATTTGTGCTTATGAGGATGGYACACGTTGAACCGTGCAGACTGATGATATCTGAATTCCCTCCAGTGACAGCAGGAAGTGCTCGTTTGGGGCTCCTTCCCCTCCTCTAATTCCTAGACTTCCCTTGAGTCCAAAAAGGGAATAGATTTTTTTTTTCTTATTTACTATTTTGCTTTCTGTTTTTGCTCCTTTCTAGAGCTCATGATTCTGACAGCAATTCCCATACCAAGTYCTCACTATTGCAGTTCTTAAAGCTCTTTCTTTAAGCTCCTGTTTGAACAACCACCATGCTAAATCACAATTCCTGATATGCTGGATGCCTATTTAGAAGTCTTGACACCTGAATTAGATGTTTGCTAATCTGTAGTCAGAGCTTACAGCAGCTATTTAATTGAGCAGTCTTGGTATGCACATCCTGTACCGCAGAGCAGAGAGCTCCTTTGAAGAAGGGTTTGGTATGGATTCTGTACGTCCGTTTGCTTTTAGGTGACTGATATCCTGCTCAGACACAGGAACATGATGAAAGAGAGATTGCTGCATCAGTTGCATTGTATAATAACAGTGAAAACATCTTGTCTGCATTAATCTAGACCTGTGGAGAAGCTGATCTGTCTGAGAAAACTGGGGATGTCAGCTCACATTGGCTTGTGGCTACTTGAGCAATGCCCGTGGGAAGTCCTCTGCGTAAGAGCTGCAAGAACAGGAGACAAACAAGAAAGTTAATTTTGTTCTTTCCCCACTACAGTTCGCCATCAACCAACAATCAGGCTGAATCCACATTGCTATATTTCATAGCTGTGAATGTACCAATACACAGCAAATTTGTCTAAACTCCTTTCGAAGCTGTTTGAGTCTTTTAGTCTCTGTGACATCTGTGGCAGCACCTTCAGCAGTGTCTGTATGTGCTGTACGAATTCTTCCTTCACTTTTTCTTCTAAACCTACTCCCTGATAATTTAACTGGGCTTCAGATCATGTTTATTAACACTGTGGAATAACAGCACTTGTAGTCTTATGCCCATTTCTCTCCTGTTTCTTAGAGATGATTGTCTCTGAATGTTGACTTGGTGTTTCAAAGAACTGTCCAAGTGYCTTCAAGACTCCTAGGAAGAGGTGTGAACAGAGCCTCTACAAAATAACACAGATTCTGCCAGAGGTCGTTGTTGGTTTCTCCTGTGAATTTTCCTCCTTCAGGAAACTGACTGTTTATTGCTGTTTTTCTTAAYAGTACAGCAGAGATCCTTGCTCTTGCCTGTGATTGCCTGGCTCGTGACCTCCCATGTTGATCAGATTTTTCTTCTCTGAGTTTGTTGCCTCACTCCAAGAGTCTAATAGACTTGGGAAACCCAATTTCCATCTGCAAAAATTCTGTTGACTTTCCTCCTCCCTGGGATACCGTGTTTGTTCATGTGTCTTCTAATTTGTTTTTTTCTTGTACTTCCTCTGATTTGTCTGAAGTGGTGGAGGATGTAGTACAAGGATACAAACCCTGTGTGAGTGCTGGATTCATACCTCTGCTGGAAGCTGGCACATGAGGGGGTCTTTAAAGATCAATTCTGCTCAGCCTACAACACTAGCCAACTGTGAAGGTCAATGAGGAGGCAGTCYTAGTTTAGAGGTGACTGGGTTGGCAGGGGCCACTCTCTTGAGTCCCTGATGAGTCCAGTTGGTATGACTGAGTAGTTTCTCCATCTCCTGGGCCTTCCTGGGCTGCTGTCTCCAATGTGACCATGCGGGAAGGCCAGTATGTGTCAGTGTAGATTGAGCCCTGAGGAACACGCATTGACATCAATGAGATGCAGGAGTTCAGACACCCGTTTGGGGATTTCACAGGACCATCAGTCTGACCCTGGCAGTATTTTATCGTTTCAGAGCTAGGAGCATCAGAAAGATGGCCAGGCTTTGAGTCCTGTCCTTCCTATGCTGTCCTCCTCTAAAGACTGTGCACACAGCAGTTTGATGATTATGCAAGGCAGGTATTGAGAAAGTTTGTAAGACATCTCCCGCCTTTTGACAAGCAGTATCACAGTATGTCTTCCCTTAAAATCCCAACATTGAAACCTATGTTATTGAGACAGTAGTCTTTTTTATTATTTTACTGGAAAAAATGCAGTTGTTTTTCTTACAGAGAAATAAAATTTGAAAATAAGACCATTTAATGCATCAACCTTAGAAGAAAAATGAAGAGAGCCAACAATATATTAGGGTTCATTCATGTACATATATATATATGTGTGTATATTTGTATAAATCACAWTATTTTTTAACTTGATGTCTTGACTCAAGGAACCTGATGTAAGTGAAAGCTTTTGGTTGGCAGTAGCCAGCTTCCTTCTCAGTTGCATATAAAACAAGCTCCTTTCCCTTCTCTTCCATAATCCCTCTCCYAGCTCTTTGCATATCATCTGGGCAGATATGTCCCCAATTTTGCATTGCATAAGTTCCRTTCATTCTCTTTTGGGTTTACTCTCACGGAGATTTCCCTCACCATGTCCTACTGAAATATTTTCATCTTTATTTATAAGACTTACTCATCCCTCTTCAGTTCTAGTTTCCGTGCTTCCACATTTATTGAATTTCTGAAGTTGGAATGAACTGTTTCTCCGCAATCACAGGCTGCATTTTTTTTTTTTTTTTKWKTTGCTTCTAGAGTATGTGAAATGGGTTTTGCAACTCATGCAAGAGGCTGCTTCTCCAGGGGCTGGAGGTGTTGGGAGCACCAGGCACGTGGCTGGTGTGCCCTTGAAGGGTCCCCGGCAGCTCCATTTCTTTATCTTCATATCTTGTACGATGCTGAGCTGATTGTACGCACTAAATAAATGGTAACCTCTGGAGTCCTGCTGAAATAACTTCTCTGCAAGGTATTTATTTCACAGCTCTGGGCTTGGGTTAGATGTTTATTTACTTGGAACTGAACTTGTGTAATTACGAGTTCCCATTTTTTTTATATAGATGTATATATGTGTGTGTGTGAGAGAGTATACATATATTTGTGTGTGTGTATTTTTATATATATATATACATATATATATGTAATCTGTATTTATTCAGAGATACAGAAGGAGATTAAGCAAAAACATTTTTAGCTGCGTTTTTTCAGAAATCTATCCTTAAACTCTGACTTGAGACTGCAAAGTATATTGCTTTTTTTCAAGCTTTCACGTATCCAGTAAGAGCGTCTGGCAGAAGTCAGCGGTCTGGGATCAAACCGAGGTTTTCTCTAGTTGGTGAACRAAATGGGCAGCTTGCGCTTAGACTCCCAGGATCCGTAACGGAGGCGAGTCCAGCAGTGGAAGGGATCCCCGGGAGCCGTATGGCGGGGCTGCATGCTGGCCTCGGTCTGCTGCGGGGCAGGTGAAGCCCTTGGTGATACCAGGTCCAAGGTTGTGAATTAGTTTTAAAAAAAAAAGGGGGAAAAAAAAGGTAGGGGAAAAAAAAGAACTGTTATAATTTTGTACYTCATGATGTTCATGAGCGCGAAGCCCCGTGAACTTGCTGAGCTGCCCTCTGCAAGGCGGCTAACTCGGGGACAAGCCAGCTGGCAGCATGCACCGATCCACCCAGGGGAAAAAAAATTACTTTGCTTCACCTTGAAAAGTTAGCAAGAGGCCATGGCATCCTGGTGCTGGTTTATTTGCGCAGATTTTTCCGCAGGGGCAGCGATTGGGGCGGATCAAAGGGCTTCGGGCTGCGCCTGGGAGCAGGGAGCTGGCGCACGCAGCAGTAGGTAGCAGGGAGGGAAGGGGGGCAGGAAAATTCCCAGCGTGTTTCTGCCGGATAGAAAGCCAGCTGCGGGGGTGGGAGGAGACCGGAGCAGCAAAGCACAGCGTGATAGGTGGTTGGCGCGGATGGGAGAAGCCAGGCTCCAAGAAGTCCCCGAGAGAGGGCTTGCCGGGGCCAGGGCCGGGCTGGGTGCAGATGCAGGATGGGGACCTATGTGGGTCAGCGTGCGGCTCGGCCTCTGGTCGAGGTCTGTTTCGGCATTTCAACCAGCGAGCAGAAAATAAACCAGCTTCTTGAACAAACTTGCTGCTGTTTGCAGCCGGCAGCAGCGCCTGSTCCCGTGGACGTTTACCATGCCTCCTCGTGCTCCAAACCAGAGGAGAGATCCTTTTCCCTCCAGACAAATTCATTTTTAGAATTTGTGTAAACAAATTCCTGACCTAGATGAACGCTCCGGCGTGCCACAGTGCGCCTGCTTTTAGTGGCTCGGATGCACCTTTACAAGGAAACGCGTTTGCATTCAAGATTCGGGGCCCGTCTATGCCAGCTTCTCAGATTGCCGCCCAGCTGGATGAAAGGAAACCTCAAAGAGAAACCAGGTCGCTTTTAAAAGCCCGGCCTGCGTCTCATAATCGTGAAGTTCAAAGGAGCTGCGGCATGCACCAGCCCCAAAGGAAAACGCRCGCGGGAGCAGGGGGATTCCTAGCAGGGCCCTTTGCGGAGCGTTGGCTGCACCGTCAAGGCCACCAGGGCTTCGTGCTGAAGCTGAACATGGCCAAAATCCCCGTCTGGCCCCGTAAAAGCCAACGACTTGGGGGAAGAGAAGGCAGCTGGAAGGAGCCCGGGTCTCCGCAGGGCTGGGGAAAGTCTCCGGGGGGCYGGAGCAACTCTCCAGGGCCACATGTGATGAGGGCCACCACGGCACACGCCTTGCTCACGACAAGGAGAGGCGACAGTGTGTCGGCTGGGCAAAGAGTGGGGTTTGGAGCAACAGACCGGCATCTCCGAGGCCATAGCTTCTGTAGGGATATTTCACAAAGAGGGGGAAAAAAAAAAAAGAAAAGGCACCTGTTCTCCGGCGATGGCTATGGTTGGGCACGGGCTGCGTGCAGTGGAGCTGTCTAGGTGGGGACACTTGGGTTGCCAGCGTTGATGAGCTGCTACTAACAGGGGATGCGGGCTGCTTCCACGTTGGAAAACGGGGAGGCAATGCCTAGACAGCACCAGGGGGAAAAATTGGGGAAAAGAAAAGAATTGGATGCTCCTTTTCATCTGTTGCTTTTGAATTTCTAGGATTTGGGGGGGKTTGTTTTTTCATTTTCCGATGAGCTCAAAACAGCCGGGCCCTGGTCCATGCCTGGATCGCCCAGTACAAATAACCTAGTTGGTTCAGGAAGCAAAAAGCTGAAGGGCACTTGCGTGCTTGGCAGATGCTTTTTTCCAAAGCAGCCGTTGCAGCTAGGATGCTCTCAGTGGCCAGGAAGGATCTAAATGAAGCACGCAACAAGGYGTCTTATTTCGAAGATGAGCACAAGGCAAAGAGGCTTCATAGGAAAAATTTCTTATAGAGAAACGTGCTGGCTTAACGGGCTGTTTATTAATGAGCAGATCGGGTCCCTGTTGCTGGATAGCAACAAGGCATATGATTTCTGTTCTGCAATTTTCGGTGGGTAAATGTGCAATATTCTGTCGTTTTTCTATCACCTCCTTCCTGCAATTCATAAACAGTTTGGCTACCAGGAGAAAATCGTGGGATTAGAGAGTAAAACCGGTCTGGCCTTTTTCCACCAAGGCAAGTGGAATAAGGCAGCCCGTTGTCAACGCAAGTCAGATTTGACCGGGTCTTCTTGGGCTTGACAAAGCAGCAGGATCAGAGCTGGCATCACTGATGTGTGTTGAATAGGTAGCAAATGTGACCACTGAAAGCGCTTAGCAGGGTGGGGAGCACTTGGTACAGAGAAGGCCCTTGTACTCAGAAATGCCAAGGAGAAATTGCGTGGAAAATTCTTTCAACTAATGGTCTGAAAAATATTCTTCAAAGGCTATTTTCTGCCCTTACTTCTAATTACATCTTAAACATTAATAGCCCTGAGCAACTGGATTCGCACACACTGATGTCGCAGTTCACTTGGAGCAATTTGTTTTGTGAGATAAAGAACTGTCAGCAAAAGATTAAAACTTTTTGTAGGCAGTGCTGACAGTGCTGCCTCGTATTGGCTTTGCCCCGTGTTTCCTATGAAAAGACCCTAATCCCTTCCCTGATTCTTTGCCAGTTTTCAGTAACCTGGGATGAGATTCTTCATGCAAGGGGACCTGACTTTCTCAATTTCTTTTCAAATACAACAAAACATATTTGAGCCAGTCTCAAGAGCAGCGTGGAGGGAAATACTACCGAATATTGACAGCGTTGCCTCTGGTGAGCTTTAGTGCTCTCGTGCTTTGACAGGGGAGATATCATTTTGGAATCTCCTACCTTCAGAGCACTTGATATTGTAGCACTTCTAAACAACATTTTTGCGTGTAAGATATRTCCTTGGTCACTGTGGAGAAGCTCTGCAGCTCCCACAGCTGTGCGGGCTCCGGCCGTCGGGGAAGGATGTGCTCGCGAGCAGAGGGTACCAAAGCGGTGCCAAAGGGTACCCTCAGCGTGCCTGAATTTGGGGGCCGTGGCAGGACCAGTGCTGAGCAGCCGGGTCCCCCAGGTCCCTTGTTTTGCCCACCGGTCTGCAGGCCTTTTGCCCCCTYGAAACGGCTGGTGCTTTGGCAGAGTTCGGACGAGCGCTGCTTGGCCACTTGCGATTGCRCGGAGCGATTTGCAAACCTTCTTACGGGCGCCGCTTTCCACACCCTTAGGTTTTCCTCCCTCTTTTTTAAACATTTGCTCCTCTGTTGGCGATGCACATACCCCTCCCTGCAGTTTAGGAAGGAGTGCACGCTTCTGTAGGGGAAGTTCTTTTATTCCGGCACCGCTGGAATTGCGGCGGAAAGCGCAGGCGAAGCGCTGGCTCCCGGCGGCTTGTGCCAGGGGCTGCTCGAGGCGTTTCCTCATGCTCTCCATCACTGGGGGGCTGCAAAGAGCGCGTTAAACAGGGACGGTCGAGGACGGTCTCRGGCCAGCTGGTTCTGTCGTGGGCAGGGAGGCGGCGCTTTGCCACGAGAGCTCGTTCGACCCCGTTTTCTCCGATTGTCTCCGTTGGTTGCACGTGTTCCAGATGGGTGCAGCTTATCCCCAAACAYACCTGGAGTTACATTACGTGCTCCGGAAACGTAGGAAGAGGTGGACCACGCTCTGAAGCTTTCGTTTAACAAGCTAGGCCGGCGTTAAGAAAAGGGTGCAATATTCTAGTCTTAGAGGTGGAGGACTGAGATGCCGAGATGCTCTGCAGGATCAGCTGCGGCAGGAACTGGTCCCAGCTCGACAGGGTCATTTTCCGTGCCCCAAATGGCCTCTTATAGCTAGTTCAAAAGTACATGTCACCGAAACAACTCATCCAGGCCTTGTGGCTGGGCGCCAGCAGCTATTCGCTGGAGGTTTCACAGCAAAGTCTTTCAGAGCGGTGGTTTGATTAATGCTTCGTATTTTGCAGATCTTCGGCATTTTTTTTTTTTTTAATCTCCTATATGTATTACATGTCACTTATGCGAGTTAAATACATTTTAATTCTATCTTAAATACTGTGGAGCACTCTTTACGGTGAAGCTGGGTTTTTTTGCCYCGGAGCGGCAGGTTTGCAGAGGCTTGCGCCGGGTGGAAGCACAGCCAGGTAGCTGGGTTCATCACGCTCCTGTTGCACGCCTCTCGTAAAGCAAAACCCCAGGGAGCTCGCAAGCAGCATCGAGCTGAGCCGCAATGCTGCTGAGTCCTGAGGAAGACTTTTTTGTTGTCGTTCCCTTTTGCGTACATGCACAAACGAGCTATCTATGCACATGCAGGACCGTGCAGAAGGGGTCGTTACCAGGGGATTTAGCTGTCGAGCTGTGTTTGCCTGCAGAGCTTTGATCCTGAGAAGGGCCCTCAGCAGCAGAAATAACAGTGCATCCAAACCGGCAGCAAATGCCGTTATCCTCAGCACCTGTGGCCGTGGGATCTGCAGGGCCCTGCAGGTTTGAAGTGAGTCAGGAGCGTTTCTCCCGAGACCCGCGAGCGTTTGTCTCAGTAAAGGTTGCTTTTGCCACTTCCCAGTACTGCAAGCAAGCAGTTATTGCAAAAGCCCTTGATGACTTTTACAAGGGAGAAGAAAACCATGACAAATGCAAGAAAACGTAGTGCTTTTGCTTGTTTTCCCGCTTGGTAGTCTAATATTTCCATTCCTAAGTGATAAACGGCTGGATTCAGCGTGGTCAGCGTGGAGCCCTTGCAAAGCCCTGCGGTGCRGCCGTGTCTGCTGCCGGCCATGACCCAAGCAACTCCTGAGGCAGCTTTTGCAGCAAGTTTCTTTCCTTTCCAGATCAAAACAGATGACAAAAGCCTGTGAATTAAAAAGCTATAAAAAAACAGACTAAAACTAAAAGCAAGGCACTATTCCACATAGAGCAATGTACCTCGGTATATTTGATGAGTTTTCCTTCCTCCTGCCACGCGCCCCAATAATTTAGCTTGAACCTGGCACCGTCGTGCTAATGCGACGCCTTTCGGCTCCCTCCGCTGTTGCTTTGTGCTGTTTTCGGGGGGTTTTGCCCGTTGCTGGCTGTTCCGCTGAGCCCCTCCGCGCTCTCTGAGCAGCTGCATTTGTGTTTTCCCTTCTCTGCTCCCTCTTAAGGCTATTTTATTTTCCCACGCGACGCCTCCCCGTCTGGGTAGCCCGGGGTTTGGTTTGTCATGGAGGCTGCCGYGTTCGTCGGAGGGGCTCCCGGCCGGCGGAGCAGGAGCCGAGCCGAGCCGTCGCCCGCGCCGCTGGGGTGCAGAGCAAGGCAAAGGACGTATTTGTAGCTTTCGAAAACTTTCCTCTTTTTTTCCAAGCAGCACCTAGTCGGGAAGCAGAAGCCTCCGTTGCTCTGTCAGTACGGCTGTTCGGAAGAAAAGATTTAAAAAGAAAAAGAAAAAGATGCCAGAGAAGATATTTAAGGGGCACTGACTGGAGCTGATCTTGCCGGCAGACAAAGAAAAGCTCCTTCCGTTTTCGCTCACCATCCTTTACACAGTGCTCCCCCTCCTGCCCCGTGCTTTATTTTTGTCTTCTGGGCTATATCAGCAAGAGATGGGGAAAAAAAGAAAAAAAAATCTGATATTGAGAAATTTGGTGTCTGCACAAAATCACAGCCTGTCCCTTTAAACCACCGATAAGCCTTGGTGGAATTTCTATTCTGGGAATAGTTAATTCTGTTTGAGGTTGGGTGAGAGGGAAGCGCTCGCAGGCTTAGTAACAACATTTTTGCGCCGTTTGATTTTTCTCCTAAGGATTTGCCTCCCATGTTTGATGGAAAGCACAATTATTGATCAATTCCCCACCAAGGAGACGATTAAATAAAAAAAAGAAAAAAGAAAAGAAGAAAACAAACAAAGTAAACAAAGCCCCAAAGAGAATATTTGTAGCTGTAGTGCTGTTATATAATAGCTATTATGTAATGCCTGTTGGTGCCAGCTAAAAATACGCTGGAAGATCGCTCCCAATTCATTGAAGCGCTTAACTGGTGTCGTCGCAGGATGCAAATCTGCCTGCGGACGTTGCGAAGGGCTCCCCGGTCTGCAGCCCCCTCCCGCTCTCCAGGCTCTCCCCGCGGAGCCCTTGGCGCCCAGCCCCGGCGGCCGCGGGGGCCCCGGCGGGCCGCGAGGGCCGGGCTCGGCCTCCGGCGGCGTGGGCGAGCGCCGTCCTTTCCCACAGGGCAGCCCGGGGTTGGCTCTGCCATCCGGGCTCGCGGGGCCTCCGCCGTGCCCGGCTTCGCCCCACGGAGCCTCTCGACGGCGTCCGCACGGGCGCTGTGAGGCGCCTTCGCCCCACGGAGCCTTTCGACGGCGTCCGTGCGAGCGTCGCGAGGCGCCTTCGCCCCACGGAGCCTCTCAACGGCGTCCGCGCGAGCGCCGCGAGGCGCCTTCGCCCCACGGAGCCTCTCGACGGCGTCCGCGCGGGCGTCGCGAGGCGCCTTCGCCCCACGGAGCCTCTCGACGGCGTCCGCGCGGGCGTTGCGAGGCGCCTTCGCCCCACGGAGCCTCTCGACGGCGTCCGCACGGGCGTCGCGAGGCGCCTTCGCCCCACGGAGCCTCTTGACGGCGTCCGCGCGGGCGCCGTGAGGCGCCTTCGGCTCCTGAAGGTGCACAAGAAGTCATTAGCTCCCCTCGTAATTACTGCTGCCGCTGTTGCTTTATTACAGCAATATAACGAAGTGTGAGTGGAGATAACTCCTGGTTAAACTCAATTTCCTCGGCGGGAACAGAAACGTTGACGAACTAATGAGGGGAACCGACGGCGCTTTGCGCTCGGGTTGGCTCCGTGTCGGCCGYGGCGGCAAGTGTAATTAGGCTGCATCCCGGTTTTGGGGGAAGGGGGAAATCCGGATAAGCAAGCGGAGCCGGGATTTTGCCCAACACAAGGCGCAGGTGGCTGCTGCGCGCGGCGGAGGCCGCCGACTGACGGGGCCGGCCGGGGGACCCGGCTGCGCAGCTCCCCGGCGCCGCCGGCAAGGCGCCTCGAGGGGAGCGGCCGTCAGCGCCCCGCGCGGGCTTGAGGGCGCCCATGACCGCAGCAGCGCTGCCCRGGGCTGCGGACGTTGCTATAGCAGCATCTGGGAGCTTTGGGTTGGTTATCGTCGTGGTGGTTAGATTTCTTCTCGTCTCTCCAGTCTGCGTCTTGCATTAAAAAGCCACTTAATTTTATGACCAGAAGATGCCCTGGCTGCTGCTCCTGCAGCAACCGCCTCCGCGGCAGCTGTGCCACAGCCGTTAAACCGGCCCCCGCGCTGACCCCGCGTATCTTCACGCGTTCAGATGACTTCTGYAGATCAGGCTTTTAGGATTAGTCACCGTCGGTTTGCAGCATCATTGGTGCATCGCYGAGGCCCCCGGTTTGGTCGCCATGGCTACTCGCGCGGGGTTCGTGAGAAACGCAGACTGTCGGAGAGTTTATTAAACAGCAGATTCACGTGCGGGCGCGCGAGCGGGCGGACGGTGCGGACGCAGCCTCCGCGCCCAGGCGGGCGCTGGGCTGCTGATGCCATGGCGGCAGCTTTGAGCTGGGCCTGCAGAGCAAAGAAGATGCTATTTTCCTGCCTGGGAAGATCACCARTGTATTTATTTCCTGTACAATCACCCTGCCCATTCAATCAATAGTGCATTTTGAGGAGCTGGGAGATGCCGGAGGTAGTGAGAGCGTGTTTAGTCCRCGCTCAGTGCTTATTCACCCAGAATCGCAGGATAGTTGAGTTTGCAAGGGACATCTGGACCTCATCTAGTCCAACAAGCAAGGTCACCTAGAACAAGCTGCCCAGGATCTTGTCCAAACAGCTTGGGCACTGACAAGACTCCTGTGAGTCCTGTTGCTTCCTGGGAACGGCTCTCTCCCCACAGACTGGAACACTGCAGGGACGATGGTTCTGTGGTCAAGTGTCTGTAACGATAAAATCCCGTGATACTGTGTTGGGAGCCCAATAGGCATGAGCTGTCCATCCTTTAAGTCCTTTCTGGTTGATTGGTAGGCTTTTTTTGGTCCTGAAGAACAGGATGCTGTGGTTTGTCTCCAGGAAGAAATACAGCACGGTCTTCTCCACTGTCATCTCTTTTGGGGTACCTGCCTGCTTCGTGCAAGCGGAAGCGCCTGGCCCCTCTGTCCATCTTCTCTTCTAGCCTTTTTCAGATGCGGGAGAATTCAGGCTTTAGGAACAGGAGTTCAGAAACTCTGTAGTACCATTCCTCCAAGATTTGTGCTCCCATACCATTTGAGAATCCAGCTCCATAWCTCTTTGAAAGTACAGCCCCATAGCCCTCTTTTCTCTCTCTCTCTCCCTTCAGATGTTTTCTCCAGGGCCATCTAGCATATATATATATATGAATTTGCATAGGAACTCATGAAGAGAACATGCATTTGGTAGGTTCATTCAACCTGGCATGTTTTTCCCTGCACTACAGGTGCACACAGCTCTTTCTTGTGTACTCATCTCCTGTTCCTSAGCCTTGCTTGACTGTATCACAGGGATTCAGGACCAAGTCCTCCTTCTGGCCGACCTGTCCTCTTTGTCATACGTCTTGGGCTCTGTTATCATATATTTCAACAAGACTATGCTAGAAGTCATTAGGGGATGTTTACTGGCGTCTGATGAGTATCTAAGTTATTAAACATCRTCCTTGGAGGGAGAAGGAAATCCAGAAAACAGTTCTTAGTTCTCCCTTGGCTCTGAGGGTGTTTTTCTCCTGCCATTGATAAAGTGGCCTTCTAACATCATGCTTAATGCCAGGCAATAATAGTGTCTCCTCTCAGAAGGTGTTTCTCCTTCTGGAAGAATTATCTTACCGCCAGTTCTGAGCCACCAACTTACCATCTCAGTTGGGAGGTTTTGGTGGGTTTTTTTTTTCAAAAGAGGCTCTTTTAATTTGAAATACAAAAAATTCCTGGCGGAGGCCGCTGACGGATCATTCTCGGCAAGGGCTCCATGCCTGGGGCTTGCTTTTCTGTGGTCCTTCTCTTACCTTCCAGCCGTGACACCAAAAACCTCCATAGTGGGTTACAGATCAAAACTTCATAAACAGAGTGAACCGGCACCCTGGGGTCAAAAAGCAGACCAGCRTTGCTGATGCCAGCTCAGGGGTGCATGGCCTGAAGACAAATCTCCTGTCCCTCCCAAAGCTGGCCTGGTCGGGAGGGGAGAGCGTGGCTGGAGCCCATGGAAGCTGGCACATACGTGTGTTGTTTAGAGGAGCGCCTGTGCACACACACACGCTGTGTTTACATGCTTGCACACCACCGCAGCCCCACTGCTTCCTCAGTTYGGAGGTTTCCCACTTAAACCATTTTGGTTTCCCTCGGATGTGTAGTTTTTACCTCTAATTTCCCACAAATGGGCGGTCAGGGAGTTCTCCCTGCCGCTCTCCTGAAGGTTTGCTTCCCCTGAGCTAACCAGCTTTTGTGCAGGGGGGTCGGGCGAAGTGCTCGTTGGAGCTCTGGGGGGTGACTAGATGCTATTTGCTTTTCCGCATCAGTCCAGTTCTGCATTTGTATTTGTCTCGAACGTGCTGCAGAAATAGAGGAATAAACRGGGGTTTGCGTAAGTGAATTTTGTGCTTATTTCTTCCAGAGCTGACTGCCTTGATCTCATGGTTACGGCAGTGGAAATAAAGAAGTAAAATCCTGAGCTATCGTAATCCTGTTTGGCTGAGGTGGCTGCCTCCAAAGGGTACGGCCGGGCAAGAGTTGCGTTTTTAATTCCTGCGAACGCAGCCGTTTCTGTGGCAAATCGAGGCGCAGGGAAAGGGAGAGCAACTCCGTGGTGCGGCGGGTCCCTGGGGGCCCCTCCCACCCCAAGGAGGGGGTCCCCACGGCATCTCCCCCAGCTTCTGCCATCAGACCCGCTCGCTCTGGTGGGAATTGCTGGGAGATTTTGCACGGTGCCTCCCAGCGCGGTGTAATGTTTTGGTGCGTGCTCTTGGACTGTCCTGCTCTTCGTCGCTCAAGGTGGTAATTACGGGGCCCGTTTTACCTTCGAAACGCTTGGCAGCTGTTAATCGGTCATCAGCCTTCCCAACACGACCAGGTGCCTCTCCGCAATGTAGAAATAAGGAAAAGGAGGCAGAGAGGGCAGCGATGAGACTCCGCAGAAAGCACCCGCTGCTCTGGGCTGGCTCTGCAGCCTGGCGCCTCCGCGGTGCTGAGTCGCAAAGCACCGCCGGTGCCTCCGGGCCGAGTTCGGGAATCCAGCCCGGGGTGTCTAAGCATGTGTGTCGTAGAGGTCCCTAAATTGGGAATTCGAGTCAGGAGCTGTATTCCTCGAGGCGGGAGGCACATGTCGCACCCTTATGTTCTGGCTCTTCTTCCCAGCTGCTGGCCTGCCCTCTCCCTCCCTCTGTTGCCGTGATTGCCTCTCCCTCCCGCCGAGCGCTACCTACCCATCTCGAAAGCTCCTTGTCAGGCGCCGAGTTTGTTCCCTTGCATAATTTCCTCGGCGCCGTATCGGATCAGCATGATCTCAAAGCGTTGAGAGCGTCAGCGCCTGCAAGGCTTTTGCGCTTGGCTTGCCTTGGTCTCGCTGCCTCCAGAGTCAATGCAAACGCAGTCCCAAGAGCAGAACAGCATTCAGATAGAGGTGGTTCGCCTTGCATCAGAGGTTTGTAATTAGAAAGGAATGGGGCTTATTCGGTAGCTGGCGCTCTGCAAGCTGCTGTTGGGGTGGTGGAGAAAGCGCCCTCTTGGRAGAGCGTGGGAGCCCCTCCACGGGGCAGAGCGGGATCTGTTCCCAGTGGTGGGATGAGGCCCCCTCGGAGCAACTGTCCCCCTTCTTCCGGGTGAATTTGGAGATGGGACGGGTTTCAGGAACGTGCATGGAGGAGGTCGCGCRGCAGCCAGCCACCGGGTCATCCCTCCATCCTCCCTTCTTGTTCACCAGCAGTAACGGCAGGGCACGTTTTATATTCGCACTTTCTGTGCTATCACGTGGAAAATAATGAGATTTTCCTGTTCTTAACAGTGGTGACAATAATCAGACCGATACCTTTACAGCATCTGAAATGATGAAGATTTGTGCCTGAGGAGCACGGTTTGGGAGAGAGAGACTCAGACCCGGCAAAGACACTGGCTCCTCCAGAAGGGGACGTTTGCCTGAGCCTGGGCCTGGGCAGAGCCCCAGCCAGGGTGATACCTGCTTGATCTCGATCTGCCTTGATGCCACTTTGCATCTAGTGTCTGTCCATCCATGTGTGCAGCACCGCTGGGATCCACCTGCGGGAGTTTCACCTTGCTTGGAGAGCTGCGTGGAGCAGAAAACAGGCTAAAGCTTGCCCTGCTCTGTAGCTAGGGGTGTCCGTAGCTGCCGCTGGCCGTCTCGGTGAAAGCAGCTCTGCCTTCCCCGTCCACAGCATGTTCCCGTGTGTCCGGGCATGGTCATAGCAGTCCCCTCCCTCCCGCGCCTTCGCCTTTCCCCCAGCTGCAAAAGCATCAGACAGCAGCGTCTGTATCCCAGTTTGGATTCAACCGGAGCTGAGGATTGCCTTTCCTAACAGGAAGAGTTTGTTCTTACTCCTTCTCACCAGCCTTGCCCTAAAATCCACCACCCCCCCCACCCCCGCTTGCTGGATTGGTGCAAGGCGCTGATTGCCCCGCACCACCATCGACCCATTGATCTGCAACACAAACGCTTCRGAGGTGATTTTCTGCCTGAGCTAGCCTGCGGCTGATGCAAGCGCTGGCGCTTGGTTCCTTGCTCTTGATTTCCTGCAAAGGAAGGCTTTTGTGTGGCTCTGGACGAGGTGCCTGTGCCCCCTCTCTGTCGGACCATGAGGGTTTCAAGGAAAACTGGCACTAACGACACCCACTTCTCATGTAATCCAAGTATGTGGGTGGGAATTGAAGGTCCTGCTCAGTCACATCCTCCTATCAAAACCGTTAGCCCGTGTCTGCGCCTTGAGGTGGCGAGTGGCTTTTCTTGCCCATCTTTAGTCTGGCRCGCAGGAGGTCATGTCAGCAGCTCCCAGCACGCTGCTGGTAGGAGGCTGTGCAAAAATACCCCAACCTGCCTTCCTTGCCATCCTCGCCTTGCATGCTTCAGCTCTCCTGCAAGGAAGGAGAGCTGGTGCCCACGTGCGGCCGAGCGCCGGGGGGCTGCGAGCGAGGAGGTGCACCCCATGGGACGGGACGGTGTGGGCGTAAAGAGCAGGATGAACTTTGCGTTGAGCTCCTGGCAGCCACCATGTCTCCAGGAGGGCGTGTGTACAAGCAGAAATGAGTCACAGTTGTCCGCCCTTGAATCGTAACCAGATTTTGGAAAAGCAAAATGTAACGTAGCACCTATCTCCCTCCGAAAGAGCAGCCTTGTCTTTCTTCGGCGATCCGCTTGACTCAGACCCCTTTAGATGAAGGGCTGCTGCCAGGCTACATCAGTGATGGAGGAGAGCTCTACAGCGTGCRTGTAACCATGCAGGCAGGAATGGAGATGTTTGTGCCATTTGCTGTCCCGGCCGCTTTCCRGGCCAGCAGGTAGATGCCTGCCCTGGGGCAGATGTGTTGCTTAGATGAGAGGGAAGGTTTGCCCTTGGCCAGTGCCTCGCACCTCTTGGAGGAACGCWGCTTGCAGGCAATAAGTTATAGCTTTAAGGACTTCATCCATAAAAATGATAGTGTTACTTATGCCGCTGTTTGGAAAGGATCTTCCTGAGTTCATGTGTGYAATCCTGGTACCTGCCTACTTGGCTTTCCAGAAACAGCAAAGGTTTGTAACAGCTCCARGATAACTCAGCACCTTCTGGCCAAGGCAGGACTTCCCCAGTTGAACCGAAGTACTGAAATACCCCTTTGCCTATCCACAAGCTTGCAGATAAAGTAGGAAAGGGGGWGGTGGAAAGAAAGCAGCATCTCGTAGACATGACCCGGACAGGGTGCCCTTGAGGCACGCAAGGTCATGAGCCACCAAGCACCCAGGCAGCTAAGGCAGAGGGGCGTGTGTGAGCCCACACGAGTCATGGGAGGTTTGTGCCGGCTGTCCCTGGAGAAGCGGCTTGTAGGGCTGCAGTACGCCGTGGCACTGCTGAGGCTTAGCAGTGGTTAGCAGGGGACACAGAGGTACCCAACGCCCTGTTCCTGGCCTCTGCCCACAGCTCGGGCGAGGTACGGCATGGCCCTTCACAGCTGCACGGTTCAGCTCTCCGATATTTWGACACAGTGACTCGACTCCTCCTCTGGAGCTTGAGAACGGGGATGCTGAGAACAGGAGGAAAATCTAAAGGCTTGAGAGCAAATACAGCTTACGTCACCTCCCTRAAGACCTCTCTCCTGCAAAGGGAATGTGCATGGCAAACAGGTCCTTTCCCCCGGGAAATCTGGCCTTTCATTAGCCAAAGGGGATCCAGCTAACTCCAGATGCAGCCCAAAGGGGACCCTTATTTTGGTTGTAGTTTGGAGCCTGATGGAGGGAGAAAAAAGCAAGTGATTGGGTTTCTGCAGCTGTTTTCCCTGCCTTCGGCACAGAAGGGAGGCCTGGAGACCCCTCACTGTAGTGGCACAGGCGCTGCCGGGGATGGCTCCGTGAGTGCCACAGCCGTGCGGGCGCCGCCAGCTTCAGGAAAACGAGACAGCATGAGAAAACCAGGAGAAAAATAAAGGCAAGCTGCTTCGTGGAAGGCACAGCRTGTCGTGGTACCTGAACGGGCACCTGGCCTTCCGCTTGCTCTTCCAGCATGCGGTCGGTCTCTACGTGGGCAACCCTCAGGCCAGCAAATAGCTCAGAGAGGAGCAAACATAAAGTCTGGAAGAAAGAAAGATGCTATCGCTGCAGGCAGAAAGAAAATTCGTCTCAAGGACTGGTTGTGCCAGGGAAGAGCAGTACTTCAACGCTGTAGGAATTAAGCTAATAGTTTCATCTCTCTCAATAGATAGTTGACATATAATCTAAATCCCCTGTATTTTAAAGAGAAATAAGAAGTGGAAATGAGGAAGAATGCATTTCATTTATTTGTCTGAATATTGATAAAAGTCAGCATTTTGTGGGCTCCCAGCAACTTATCAGCACACACTTCCAGATACAAAAATCTTCCTACCTGCAGCATATTCATCTCTTAAATGTCATTACTCCCTACTCCAAGAAGCTTCCATGAAGTCGTGCCAATATTTGCTCGCCGTTCAGAGCTATTTGGATAGCACCGAATCCGGGTGCTCGGCGGTACAACGGCGCTGGGCGCTGCTGGAGATGATCTGGCCGTAGGCAGCGCTGGCGATAACCTGCTGCAACTCCGTCACCTGCAGGCCGTTACCCAGGGCTCTGCAGAGCCCTTGGGCAGTTTTTTCCATTAAATTAGGAAACRGTGCCGGGCTGGGGTCTGCTGCTGTGTTTTCCAGGCAGTGGAGGCATCTTGAGCGCTCACGGTAGGTGAAAGTCCCTAGTTTGGCTCCTCCATGCCAGCGGCGTGCCAGGCGTATTTGACTGCYGGAACTGGCCCAAATTCATGGCTGCGCCCTTAATTGGGAAGCAGGAGCCGGGATGAGCCGGGAATTCCGGAGGTGTAAATAAATCAGTCAGCCACATGGCGTCATCTCTGCTCTGTACAAACGCAGCGAGGACGTGCTGAGCCCAAAGAGTAATTTTAATTAGCACGTCCTTCCCTAGCTGTATAATTAGTGTAAATACATTGCCGTTTCTGCTGCTCCGCAGGGACCAGCGCTGGCCCTTCCCCTGCCTCGGCATCCATGCCGGCTGTGCCCCTTCGAGACAGCCATGAGCATCTCCTTCAGCTTTGCCAAAAAAGCAAAGTCTTCCTAGAGAGCTACCTGCCAGCAGCTCTGGCAGAAATTATCGTTATACATGATAGTACCTGGGACTCTTCTAACTACCTTACCTGAGGAGGGACTTAAAATTTTTCTTTTTAAAAATCGGCGACGGAAAGGTTGCAGCCGCTTTGAAAATCGAACATGCTTGTGAGGTCCTGCATAAATTTTTTATGGGGCCACAGTGACGCTTCGGTGAGTCCCGCTGAGCCAACACGATCCCTCTCCAGCGGGTCCCRCGGGCCCTGCAAGTGCTCTTCAGTCACTCAGTGTCTCTGGTTGGGGGCTCTTTCTTGGACGCCGTGGTCTGAAGAAATGCCACCGGTGACCTGGCTGCTCTTTGAAGCAGCTTTTTGAGTCTCCCAATTTTTATGAAATAAAGGTGGGATTAACGCGTCCATGWTTTCCCTGCAGGGATGGGCACAGGCTGTGATATGCTCCCTTGCTCGTGACCAGGAACAGCGGTTTCCGCCAGACGGCCGCAGTAACTGGGGTCACCGTGGGTAACTCCCTGCGTGTGTAATTTGGACTGTTCGCGTGAAYGGTGTGAAATCCAAACTGGTCATTGCGCAGGGTGTAGTCCGAAAGGAACTGTCAATAAAACAGGAGAAAAATACACTGGGTACATTCGCGCGTTTTCATGTAGACCCATAGTTAATAAAATCTGCAACAGCACGCAAGGACCAGGGTGAGATGAATCTCCCATGAGAAATGGGTCGAGATCGCTGTGGGCCCTACAGCCAGGAGCCAGGGAAGAAGAGCTTGCTGCAGGTGCTTGTTTTTTCTTAAAGACTGCTTTCCTGCTTGCTCCTTTCTTTATTTTTCTTTTTGCCCATCTGTCTTTCCCTTACAGCCTCGATACGGTGGCAAACGCAAGGCCTCTGCCTGCCAGTCCTGCCTGAAAGTCCCTGGCGCAGCGGTGGCCCCGACCGCGTCCCGCTGGGCTGCTCATAACGCCCGTCCCCCGGGAAAGCGCTCCMGGAAGCCGCAGCAATTGCTGTTCTCGCCCTGTTTTCCGGCGCTTAAACCTTTGCTAGACTCCCTCTTTGGGCAGAAATTTTGCATGCTTCTTGTCTGCCTTATGCTGATTTTTTTTTTCTTTTTGCATTTTATATTGTGAAACGGGTATGAATCTCAGCTAAACAGGTCAACTGGTTTTTGAGAGCGAGATTTATAGAGAGGAGGGAGGATTTTGTGCCCGTTTTAGAGCTCGGAAACTGAGGCACCTAAACRCTGAGGTTAAATATATAAAATGTCAGGCTGTCATTTTTTTGCTGTAGAGCAGCTGAGTTTGTACAAACCCAACAATGTTCTTTTGACAGTTTTGTGAGTGGGATAATACCTAAATAGAAAAATGAGATGACAGCTTTCACAGCTTCCTTGCTGAGGGGGTTTAGAATAAAAACCCCTCGGGTTTGCGTGCAAAACAGGACGTGGCAGAAGCAYGGAGGCACGCGGCTGGCGGTGGCCGAGTTTCCCGGCTGCAGATGCAGCCCTGCAGGGATGCCCGGGCGTCCCATCAGGAGCACATTTTGGGAGTGCGAAAAGCAGGACAAGGAAATGATTAAAAATGAGAAAAAGCTCGTGGCTGGCATGGAGAAACCCGCTGCCCCGTGGGCCGGGCGCGTGGCACCCTGCAGTGCCACTGCATGCCGGCGTGCCGAGGCGCCGTGCCGCACGATGCGGGCTGAACCCACGGGCAGCCGAAAAGGGGATCGCCTCCGAGTCGAGCCTTAACAGGGTAAAAATTGCAAAAGCAATTTGCAGTTGCCGCAGGCTGCGACAGCGGCGTTGTTTTTTTGCATTGCTTTCCGGTAGTGAAAAAAAACAAATGTTCCACGGCCTGGCGTCAAAGCGGTGTTTTCTTAGCCTGATTTCTCAAAAGGAGGGAGGTTTACGTGGCTGTCCTCCCACTCTCACCCCGTGCTTACAAGCRTGCGTGGCTAGTTTCCGTCAGGCTTTTCCTCCTCGGAAATACGACGTTCCTCGAAGGTTTTCTGCGGAGAGGCCTGGGGTGCCCGCAGGCTCGGCAGGACGTGTCGGAGAGCGGCACGGGAGCGCTGCCGGGGGCAGGCCGGCTCCCCGCGCACCAGCGGCCGCTGCGCGCCTCTCGGTCGTGCTGAGCTGTGGCACCCACACGCCTCTGCAGAGGTTGCCATTTTTGCAAAATTTTCCACTTTGCAGAGCTTTTATTTTTAATGCCTGGCCATTCCTGCTATTGCAGGAGCATTCTGCCTGTTGTTTTAATACAAGTCAGATTCTAGCTGTCACTTTTGCAGGAGGAGGCTATAAAAGGTGAAATAAGTACAGTGCAAGGGATCTAAAGCCAGAAGGCTAATAAAAAACACAGCGTTTTTTAACTTCATTATTCTTTAACATTCAGAGTTAGCRGTGGCTGCAAACATAAACCCTGTAATGATAAACTGAATGAGCAATTGGTTCATTCTGAGTACCAGAACCAACATAAATCAATGAATAACACATCACACAAAGTACTCTGCTGTAATGCAAAAATTTCTATACTGAGTGAAAATAAGTGCTTATGAGAAGAGCCAGTGTACCACAACAAAGAACCGAACAAGCTCACCACCTTTATTTCCCTCCAAGCTCCACAATAAATCTATCATAAATCTACATTTTCACCTGAAAGGTAATAGGTGGCCTTGGGTGGGTAGCTGATTGCRGTTAAGTGGAAACTAGCTGCATGTAAAACAGCTCAGTGTACCCCTTTGGAGAAAGGGGATCGTTCCCCGTTTGATAGTCCTTAACACAGCACTGATCGGATTCTGCGTGGGCAGATGATGTGCGTTGGCACCATGGAACTGTTCATTCTCCAGTTGCTGTTGTGGACCCTTGGCTGTAGCCCTTTTAGAAGAAGTCTAAACCCGTTTAAATTAGGTGCAGAGAGGAAAAAAAAGTTCTGCTTTCACGTAGTTTTTCAGGTGTTTTACAGCACTCTTTAGTGGTCGGGCTTTCTCTTAGTGTTTCGCATTCTACCACGTTGGCTACATGAGGCTGGCAGACCTTCAGTGTGTCTGCCTCCAAAATATGGGAAATAAAGAAACAAAATACTGATATTTTCCCATTGTCACGCAGGGGAATTGCAGAGCCAACTTACAGATCTGGACTGGGAGCCAGGGGACATTCCTTCCCTGCTCGGTCCCCTGAGCTGCTGATGGAGCCGTTGTGGTGGAAGCATCATCATCTGGCTGGTGTTTTGTAAAAAACAGGTTTTGTAAAAGTGCCATGTAGAGCCTTGGCTTGCAGGGCTTGCAGCGTTTCATAGCGCTCCAGAGGCACAAGTTCAATCTATAGTTGGGCCTCAGCCAATATTTTTGTCCTAGCTGGAACTGGGATCAATTGTTTGAGCTTAGGAGCCAATTATGGCCAACGTGATACTCTCCACCCCTTGTCCCAGGTTGTCGTTTGCCGTGGAGGCAGGTCTGCTTTGACCACACGTGCCAAGTGGGCCAATGAGGCTCAGGACGAACCTTGGGCCTTTCAATTCACCCATGATGCKAATAAGCAGTTTAACTCATGCCTCTCAACCTGATTCGACACGCGTTTGTGTCAGTGCTTGGCATCGCTTTAACATCCACCTTGAAGGAACCGTGTCCTGTACGACGTCTGTCTGTCTGCTTGGGGACACCACAGGTTTCATGTACCGCGGGGGATTTTGCATGAGGGAAACTTCTGTGTCAAGCAAAATCATGCGTGAGACGGACGTGGTGCTCTCGGGACAGGGATGGTTGCATCTTGCGATCTTTGTGGGTTTTGACGGCAGCTAACGTGGGTGAAGTGATGGCAAGAGTCTGTGGCCCCTCTGTGCTTGCYGGAGGTGGTCATGATTCTGGGCAGCAAGTTATGGCTGTGGAGCATACGGGCAGCTGAGCTGGTGCCTCTGCTGCAGTATTATACAGCAAAAAAAAATCACCCCAGATCAAAACAGATTAAAAACAAAGAGCTCAACTAGAGCAAACAGAGCCCGAGTCTCTGACTTCTTATAGGTCATCCTCAGCCAGGATGAGGTGTCCCCCAGGATGAGGGGGGWGACCCATAGTCTGCTAAAGCAGCTGCACGAGGGTCTGGAGAGCCTGCTGGAGCCTCGGCCCTGCGGCTGAGGACAGGGAGCCCCATGGGGCCACGTGCGCAGGATGCTCGGGGCCCCTGGGAAGCGCGTGCTCGCTTCTGTGTCCCACATCTGTGTTCCCCATCCCTCGCCCCATGGTTGGAGGGTGACGGCTGTCCCGTCTCCATGGGTAGGCTGGTGCCAAAACAYGGGTGCTTCCTTATTTTGCTGCTTATTTATTACCTTTTTGTCTGCATTAATGTTACACCTGGTGTTTTTGGAGCTCCTCATGCCTACGTTTAGCAGCTTCCTGGGCAAAGCGTCTTCCCCTGTGGCTTGTTTGGTGCTAGATAAATGAATTTGTGGAGCCTCTAATCTGCATTTGTTTCACTAAAATTCGGGCTTTGCTCTTCAATCCGGCTTCCTAGTGGAAACAGCGTCCAGAAGTGGCATCTCTGGCATTTGCTAGACATTTTTCGTAATATCAATTAAATTATGAGAAGCAGGTTACTTAAGCAAACAAAATGGCCCTTGTCACACTTCATAGGGCTTGTTAAACCCATTTAAAGCAACGCGAGCGACGCTTCCCAGCAATTAACAGACGTAAGGGGCAAATCAGCCTTTCTGCCCCGTGCAGAAGAGGTCGTCGAGGGCCTGGTGGGGCGGCGCCGCTGCCGGCAGAGCGAGACAGGCTGGTGCATCCAGCCCCTGGGAAACGTCGCTTCTTCCGCCGCGTCCCTGACCCAAGAGAGCTTACTGGTGTTTAATGAACTGCAGCCGGGCYCGCGTCGCCCGTGGGGAGCAGGGCCGTAGTCTGCTCCGCTTCTGGAGCGGCAGCTCAGCCGCGCRTTCCCTGCCGGTCCCGGGGCCGAGCCCTTAACGGTTGCAGTGGGGCGAGGGGTCGCTCAAGCTTTCCGCGGTTTTGGAGCCTGGCTGTTTTCATGGCCAGGGGGTGCGGGAACTGCAAATGTTGCTGCCGTGCAGGCGGCCCGGCCTGGGCTTGCTGCTCCAGGTTGCCAGGGGGCAAATGTATGGCCAAAGAAGGAACACGTCCTATTTTAATTTTTCCTTATTTCACAGGCAGGGAGCAGAGGTGGGAATAGAGGAAAAAAGACATCAGCTCCTCACTAGATCAGCACAAGTTGTTTTGAGCCGTAGCTTGTCCATGCCAGTTGATGGAGCAAGCCTTGTTTCGGGGCTGCTTTTCTGGTGCAGAAGGCCACCTGATCAGTAAATGACGTTTTGCTGCAAGGATTTTYTGCCAGCAACTTGCACTGGTTCCCCTGAGGTACCACGCTGCTGGTGAATGCCCAAACTTACCCCCCTCTCCCCGGTGTCCAGTTTTTGTTCCCTGCAAGCTCTGATTATTCGGTGAAAGAGAAACATTGGCCTACGAAGCTAAACAGCAGAATGCAAAAGCCAAACCCTCCGTGTCCCAACTGTTCACCCTGTGTTTGCTCAAGGTTATTTTCATGCCACACACAAATGAGGTTTTTGAGGAGGGCAAAACGAACAACATTTGGTGCTCCGTTCATTTAGGATTTTCAGCACAGTCATCGTCTCACAGCAGCTGTGCTCGGGGGTTTTGGGGGAGCAAGGTTATGAATTCATTACGTGGTGTCTGGAGCTCCTGAAGGCCGTACAGAGGAAGATGATGGAGGAGCCAGGAGTAGGTCGGTAGAGTCAGAAACTGGGTAAAATAATAATACCATTCAGACTGATGACGTGAGAGCTGGATGAGGTTTCGACAAGCCAGATTCACCCTCCTAGAAAAGGGAATTGAGTTTTTAGAAAGTGTCAATACCCTTGGAAGTTCTGCACAGTGTGTTTGGCATAGCTCTGATCTCCATGGGCACATCTGTGGTGGCTGGGGTGGCTGGCTCTGCATCTGAGGTTGACTTCCTTAAGCCAAGTAGATCTAAGTGGGATTCTGCATTTGCGAGAGCCAGGTCTGAACTGTAATTTGCCAAACCAAAATCCAAAGTCCAGACAATCATAACAAGGTTTAGGCCGTCGTTCCAGAGTCTGTGTCTGGTTTTATGGGCTGGTAATACTTTAAGATTTCTTTTAAATGGTTACCAATTTTTATTAAATGTTTTAACTGTAGTTTTTGAAGTATTTAAAAGCAAGAGATGAGAAGCAAACATAATGGAACTGGGTTGTTTTTAAGATTTCCATTACCTTCCTGTTTGATCACCTTGCAGTCTCTAGTGTGTGTGTCCATCCCTTGCAGAGCCATGGGGCTTTTATCGGCTGCATTAGAGATGGGGGCAGCTGCCTGTAGATGTGCAGAAAGCTGTTGGTAAAGCAGGATATCTGCTCTGCATCTCCCAAGTCTTGGGCCAGTGCCCAGACTGCTCTGTCATCCCACGTTTCCAGTCCAAGAGAACAAAATTTAAATCGAGAGCAAAAAGATTAAGTAAAACAAAGGAGAATAGAAAAGTCTGAGTAAGGTAGTTTGAGAAATCAGGTGGAGGAGGAGAGAGATTCAAGTTAGTCGAAGTCCTAGGACTACCTCCATGGGGAGTTGTTGACAGTGCTGGTCACTAGCAACTTAGCAAATGGCAGAGGTTTTTGTAATTCCTTGCATCATCCTTGAAAATTTCTGTCACTCCTGCAATGGAAGTTGATGCAATGGGCACATCTTAAAAGGAACATGGTACCAAGCTTTGAAGCAGTGTGGAAAGCCAGGGAGGTGGGCTAGATAAATGGGCTCATTTCGTTCCTTGCACTGAGGTCCATGCAAACCATATACAGACCAGACAGTGGGCCCAGCTCTCTTTGGCTCTAAAACAAGCTTCTGTCCTTTCTCTCTGTCTCTTTGCAGAGCTCCCTTCCTCAGAACACTTGAGTGTGGCAGATGCTACGTGGCTTGCCCTCAACGTGGTGTCCGGTGGAGGTGGCTTCTCCAGCTCCCAGCCCATTGGTGTGACCAAAATTGCCAAGTCAGTAATAGCACCACTAGCTGACCAAAACATCTCAGTGTTCATGCTCTCCACCTATCAGACGGACTTCATTCTGGTAAGCGGACATGAGAGGACCAGGCAGCTTGCAATGCTGCATGCTCCACCAGATGAAAGTTCAAATGGGCAGAGTTTTAGTGACTCTTCAGGGAACAAGTTGTTTGAGGAGCATCAGAAATACCAAAGTCTGCTTTCCCCAGAGCTCTACCTCTTGCAGTTAGGTTCTCTGACATCTCAGAAGCTTTTCAGATGGGAAGAAGTGTTTGTTGTGCCACTGTTCGGTGGGTTATCTGGTATCTAATTAAAGCATCGAGCCCACACTGCAATCTCTCCCTTACTGGAGGCACTGGTGGGATTTCTCACCTTCATTCAGACATTAGTTTTCTAAGAGCTGTAGGAAAGYAGTATCTGCTGTCAGATTGGTTGATGATGACCAAGAGCCTCCAAAGTTGTTCTGGGGACGCGCATGCTGGCTGTCTCTCTGTCTCATACATGTGCGCGTGTATACATAGAGCACAAGCTTTATTTCCTTAGGAAGCGAGGCTTAGGAACAGGCAGTGCTGTTATTGATGGGATGCTGGAAGAGAAGAAGTGAAACACATTCATCTTAGTATCTGCAAGCTGATTCAAGCTTATGCAAGTCCACTGGAGTCTTTCCACAGATCTGAAAGTGCTATGGTGCTTAATCCTACTGATATTTGCAGTAACATCACTAAATATGCTTCTCCAAACACACATCAAGATGATAATTATCCTTATGCACTTCTGGCTCAAGGATAAGTGATACGTCTACTTTTCTGTACCCTAAGGGTACCTAACCTACACTGCAGCGAATTCTCGTATCTGACGTGCATCATCATGAACAAATCCCATTGTCATTTTCAGGTACGTGAGCGAGACCTGCCCTTCGTGATGCATACACTGGCTGCTGAGTTCACCATCCTCAGAGTAGTGAACGGGGAGACRGTGGCTGCAGATGACCTTGGGATAACGAATGGATTTGTCAAACCAAAATTGGGTAAGGACCATGATGGGCTCAGCTTTCCGGGAAATTGGTCTCCATGTTACATGGGGGTGAGGAATCTGCCTAGTACGTACCTGCACCATTTATCTTTTTGTAGGATAATAAACCATCTTAGCGTATGCCTGAGTCTGTCCCAGTTCAACCAAGGATTTGAGAAGTTGCCAGGAGCAATGCAGAAGAGCTTTGCTGAATTTGAGCTTTATAATTCTGTTTTCATGTCTCTAGACATCATAATTTCTGTCTTGCCTTTTGCAGAACAGAAAGTTAAAATACAATTTGTTTTCAGTAGCAAAAATAATATTGTGTGTAGTCCCAAGTTCCACATTTCAGCATTTCAAAGGAAAATAGCTTATATAAAAGCTGCATTAAGCATTGCCGTGATTGGCGCGMGGAGAATATTGTTGTTTAGCTTTCACACTTCAGTATCAGTCAGGATCAAGGCTCCGGTGGACTCAGTGCCATACAAAAACTGAGGATGTTTGCAGTCTGCAGAAACAAGCATCGAACAAAAGGCAAAGTCAGGAAAAGGAAATGTTWAAAAACGTAGGTTTACCCATACACCTGAGTGTAAATTTTGTGCCCATAGCCAAACAAAGCAGGGATCAATTATTATGAAGTGCCACTCAGCCTAGTCACTCAGTAACTATAGATCATCTTGTTTAAGAAAATGAGTATTATACAAAAAAAGTGAAGGAAGGGCACAGTGACGCAGGTGTTGATGCACAGGTATGCAGTTTGTTCTTTTGCCATTTAATAATTGCATGCATGAATACCAGCTGCCCCTTGGCCACCAGCTGCAAGCATGTATTTGCCAAGCCAGTGCACGAGGGGTGGTTTTAATCTTTTTAGATGTTATGGCCAGATAGGCCTTGAGGAAGGAGGGAAAAGGAGGTGGGTTTATGTAAGGGGCCGTTGGTCCGGTYGTTCCCTTCCCCATGCTTCACCACACTGCCGTTATGCAGAAGTCAAGCACTCCTCCTGCAGTGAGCAGGCATGGCTGGCAGTGGAGAAGGGGATAYGGCTGAGTCTCATGACCTTAGGTGAGGAATTCCTTTCAGGGTTAAGCAAACTGTTAGTTTTCCACAAAAATGCTGGGTTTTGCTTCCATYTTGCCAGTGTTTTGAGATGGACACCTGATTTTTTTGCGGGTCTAGGCTGCCAACAACCAGGCAGGRAAATGCCTTCCATACCACTGCCTTTAAAYAGCAGAAGCCTGAATTTATTTCTGCTTTTTCATTTATCTGGCTACCTCCTGTAGATASCCCTTGTGTCACGTGGATGCACCTKATGGCTAGAAAGCCCTTGCAAGTGGAGAGCCAAYGGTTCCCCGTGAGCAGTAGAGTGCTGTGGGTGATTTCTGCCTGTATGCCCATGAGGCCAGCTGAAGGGCAGGTTGGCCACCAAGCTCCTTGATTCCCTTGTGAGATCCTGCAGAGGGCTAAGCTGGGACTACAGCAGCCTTCAACAACGATAAATGGCAGCAGTTGCATGCTTTGACCCTTGAGGGAACCCATCCCTCTGCATTAGAAGTCATCCTCCAGACTTACGGTTAACATTGCTCTTAGAAGTCATGCACGGGCCATGCATGGTGTTCAGGGACCTGAAGCTCACTCTTTCCTCCATGCTTGCCCTAGCACCTGAGGGCTCTCAAACGCTGTTTGCAAACGCCGTGCCACAAGACCCCTGGGCTGCGCTCTCACCTTCCTTGGGCTGGTTCCTAGCAGGAAGTTTCTCCTTCCATCTCTTGTATAGTTGCACTTAGAAACACTGTCAGCTTTCTGTCCAGCTGGTGCTGGTGTGTGACTACTAAATGTCTGGTGGAATGTGAACCTGGTGCAGRGTTGGCTTCATATCATCTGTGTGTGTCTTTGTGCGTCTCTTGCAGTTCAGAGGCCTGTCATTCATCCCCTTTCCAGCCCAAGTAATATGTTCTGCGTCACCAGCCTGGATCCAGATACCCTTCCCACTGTTGCTACACTCCTAATGGATGTCATGTTTTACTCCAATGGGTACGTCATACCAGTGAGTGAGGCTCCTGGGGGAAGTGCGGGTGGTGTCTCAAGACACAAATTTCCATTGCTGTTTCAAGATGTCCAGGGATCGGTTCTGGACTCGGGGTGTTCTGCGCTTAGGAAGGGTGTATTCACCTGTCCAAGAGGAGTATCCTGCCAGGTGGACACCAAATAAGATATGAAGGTGCTCAAAAGTGTCTGCTGGCTTTGTAGAGCTGTGCGTCTGTAGGTTTAAGCTAAGAGTAGCAATGCAACCCATATGCTGCAAATGCATATGTGCCTACAAATAGAATGCAGGCTGGGCTGCTGTTCCACATACACAGACCATGCAGGGCCAGCGTGGAGAAAGCTGGGAACCCAGAGTCGCCAAAGGCCTCCTGCTGGAGGAGCGTGTTTGGGGCATGGRCGAGAGTTTTATCAGTAGTAGGGACAGGTATTTTCTTCCCCCTGCAAAACCAAAAYGTGAAAAGCAGTATAATATGACAGGACTCAATGTCTCTTGCCTAAGTCAGTGTATGAACATCTCTGATGTCAGTGCCTAGTATCTGTTTTAAATGCCTTCTTTTACCCTTCTAGCTTCTGCTAATGCTGTTCTCTCTTATCTCTTCAGAGTAAAAGACTCAGTGGTGGGCAACGAAGACTCGGGACATATTCGCTTTTTCTCCTTTTCTCTCATTGAGGGTTACATCTCCTTGGTCATGGATGTCCAGACACAGCAGAGGTGAGCCTTGGYCTCTTGGGCCACAAAAAAATCACCTGGAAAGTTCTCAAAGGAGCAGGAAGTTATTCAGGCTCATACGTGTTAATTCTGGGGAGCATCTCTGGGGCAGTTTTATGTGCCTGTACACCTTGTCACTTTTCTGAGTGAAGACTGACATGGAGAAAGTAAATTTTGAGCTTGTTTGTCCAAGCCCTCAGTCTAATGAAAAGCTGGTGAAATGTAGGATCCCAAGGGTTTTCTCACTTTTGAAGGAGGGAYGCTGGAGCAAAGTGATTTTGACATTTTTACTTGGTTGTTCATGGACTGAACTCTTAACAGCAAAGAACAAAAAATCCAGTGTACATGGTTGACGTTTTAATGCCAAAGCTCTAGAGTAGGGTGGGGACTTCAGTGAYGTTGTCCTCCAACTTCTCTTTCACACATGGCTGGGCTTGATGTGGAGTCCCCTTGTGATGGTAATGYACTGAGTCATCCCTGTGCAGCAGGAGCTCATGACTCTGTTTGTCTGGCAAGGCRAAAAGTCRGCTAGGGAACAAATATCAGCCTGTGCRTATTATATATGAACTTCTTCAGCTCCACATCACTTGCTGAGCTCTGGAGGCTAGGCAGGAGAGATGCAATTCATGGATTTGCTTTTGGCATGCAGTGCTGTGTTTAGTTTTGATACTTGCCTGCCCTAGGGACTTGTTTCACAAAYTATTAATTGCTCCCTAAAGTTGCTTTAACCTTAATTGGAATAAACCTCTGTCTGCCTTCAAGAGAGGCTTKAGGGTTAGAGCAGTGGCCTGATACTTGGGGAGCCCAGGGAGCTGATTCCCTATGTCACAGACTGCTGGCTTGACCTTGGGCAAGTCACTTCGCTTCTGGTCTTCTGTCCTCTACKCGGAGATGGGGATGTCTGCAGGACCTCCCAGGGACCATGAGTGAATAAAGTACTGAAGATGCTCAGACGCAAACGCAGTGGTCACCATTCACGCTCCTCAGAAAATCAGGGGGAAGCATCTTCTGTCCCCAGGTGTTCCTACAATGCAGTTGAAATCAAACCTTCAAATTACCACTCTTGGGATTTGTAAAGCCTAGGGCATAGCCTGTGTTTTGGCAAGTTTCTTCTGCACCTCTCTGAGTGCTTATGCAGACTTTCAGTGTCACGTGTATTCACCTTGGGACATCTGGAGGGGCCGGCAGGTTCATCTGTGCCASTTACTTCAACTTCTTTTGTGTTCACTGAGCTGCTGCTGCTGCTTTTGTTTACTTCAAGCAGTGTGGGRATATAGGAGCAACAGCATCCCCACCGGCAGAATTTGACACACTGCTGTGTTTTAATTGACGCATTTGGTGTTCCCTTTTCTTCTGCAGATTTCCTAATAATTTGTTGTTTACAAGTGCATCTGGTGAACTCTGGAAGATGGTGCGGATTGGTGGGCAGCCACTTGGCTTCGGTAGGTAACATTTGGGGGATCAGTTGGTGTGCAGGTAGTCAGTCACCTTGAGGTTTTCTGAAATGATGATAAAACTTGCAGCGGCCTGTCTGGGGCCTTTTAAGAGCCAGCAGCTTAACATGACTTTGAGAGCTGAGACTTTCAAAAAGGTGGATTCTGATTCCTACCTAATAGGTCAGGATTTTAAATAGAGTTTTGAAAGTGCTACATGTTTGACAGCTCCATCTAAATTGCRTTGATCTGCTGGAATTGGGAAGTAGCTACAGCTAGGTCTCTATTTAAAGAGAAAAATTGGCCTAAAAGATGGCATGAGAATGCTCTTTAAAATACTAAAATCAAGAGTCAGAGGGGACTGTTATACTCCAGTGCAAAGCCTGGACAACTCTGTGGCTTTAGCAGATTTAGTGCTGATTTATAGTAGTCCAAGTGGGAGCCCTGTTCATGGATCTCAGTTTCAAATGCAGTGCTTCGAATCCAAACATTTTCTCTAATCAAAAGAATATTGGATCAAAATAGCACAGAGCAAATGCTTCACATCCACAGTAGTGACTTATGTTTCTGTATCCCTGTAATTTTAAGGAGTCCAGTTGGAATAATCCCACAAAGCCCTGGTTTTCAGAAAATGTTGGGGCTCTTTCCCTTGAAAAAATTAGRTCTCTGAAACTGTTTCAAAATACAGGCTTCAAGAAAACTAATTATCCCTGAAAGATGTTTGCCCAATTTTTAGATTTAATTCYTAGTTCATTGTTCATCAAACATCTATACCAGACAAACTAATTTCAGTAGCTAATTCCTAGGTCTATAAAAAGAAGGAAATCTTCATGCACCTTGTTTTTATGCATCTTTGAGGCAAAATATGTAGAAATGGCATGCCATATTTCATTGATGGGACATCAGGACGTCTGCCAGTCTCCTAAATGTGTAGCTTTTAAATATGTTAGGTTAGAATTGAGTGAGAATAGTAAATTTGGATCAGTGAAACTCAGATTTCACATGGAAACAATGTACTATTGGTCTCAGATGAACAGAACAGATGAACCGTTTAAATCAGCATGAAATCCAGTCTCAGTGGTGGTGGCAGTCTGTGGCCCAGGAATTATGTGGCCAGGCCAAACAGCTGTTCAGCATCTCCTCTTTCAGCAATGCATGGCAGAGAATTTAATAGCAACAACTAAAGAGAAAAATGAAAATTTGGCTAGTTGAGACAGTTTTTGATGCTTCTGTCCTGAATCTCATTAGTTGCCTTTCTTTGGACCTTTGAAAATCATTCCAGTTCTAATGTTTTGTGCCTTTGGGAGATTTACATTTTTCTGGAAGAAAAAGGAGGCGATAAAATCAATTGCGCAATGGACTGTGATTGCCCAAAGAGCCCAATTCTGCTGCTATTGCATAAACATCACCAACAAAGCACCTAAAGAAGGCATTTCATCTGGTGGGCTCTATGCTGCAGTCCTTCCCCTGATTCCCCAGGGAAGTCAAATGCCTGGGTTGTACTCATGGAGCTCCTGGTGTGAGGTCTACAGGGTCTAGTGGTGCCTCCGCTTGCTCCCCACATCGGTGAGGCACTTGCAAACCCCAGGGTGACCAGTGGGTGCTATTCGGCTGATTGCTGCTATTCTTTGTCTCCTTCTAGATGAATGTGGAATTGTCGCTCAGATTTCTGAGCCTTTGGCCGCGGCCGACATCCCAGCCTATTACATCAGTACTTTTAAGTTTGATCACGCGTTGGTGAGTATCAGGGTAGCTTTTCTGGGGTGAGGGGGTTGTTTTCCTGGGAAAGAGGTGATGGTGAGAGTATCATTTCCCTGTGGGAGAGCTCACCAAAGGGACTTCGTTCTGACGTGGCCCAGCACAGATGCCTCTCCCCAGTGTTTCTGGTGCATTAAAGCTTGGGTGAGGGTGAGATCATGCCTGCGCCTATCTGCCAAGCCTTGCTGCGTTGTCACATTTATGCCTGGGTTAGAGCAGCAGATCAGGCTGCGACAGGAGCAGCCAGTTTGCAAGGGCTGAGCTGTGCTGGCAACAGCCTGGGGCCGAGGCCACAGAAGCCATGGTGCCCCGTTCCCTCTGCAACGCCGGCACTCCCGAATAAACAGCCTTTTGGCGGTAACTGCCTCTGCCAGAGGCTCCTGAAATGAGYCCAGCCCTAGCTCAAGGCAAACCCAGGTCAGCAAGCGTCATTCTTGCAAAAGGMTGGTCTCAATCCTTAGAGACCAAGAGTGATGGAGACTTCACACCTGCCCTCAGCCGTCTCTTCCAGGGCATCGCTGTCTGTTATTTAAGGAGAACCAGCCACAAAYCCTCTCCGTTTGCCTGCAAGCATGGTCGGGGACTCTCAGGAAGGTGGTTTTGTGCAGGGAGGGGGACTATTTTGGAGAGTGTCCCAAGAGCWGACCTCTGCCTTCATCTTTCAGTCCCTACATGGTCCCAATCTTAAGCATTTTGACATCTATCTGGGAGCACCCAGTTAGCTCTGCTGTTTCTGAAGGATCTCGTCAGSTTTGCAGGAACCCCAGAGATGTGGATTTGGTTGTTTTGCTGAGGCACTTAGTGTACCTGCATTCTTTGCCCATTTTTAGAAACTTTTTCAAAGGCTCTGGAGCGTTTGAACGTGCCACTAAGCCTGTCTGTGGTTGTTCTCTTTGTGCATTTTTGTGGTTCCAAACCCGAGTCAGTGCTGAATCCCGCTGGAGCTCTGCTCCCACCACAGCCTTGCTGAGCACATCTGGTTTTTGTGAGGGTTTGAACTGGCTTATCCGTGGCAAAAACCCAGCCTGGCTGAGCACAGCCAGGTCTCAAACCCTTGCAGGTTTGAGGTTCTGCCAGGCCTAGGGAGGAACTGGCCATGAAAGGGGCTCTGTGCATGCTGGACCTGAGGTCAGCCTGCTCAGCAACCCCTTGCTTCCAGAAATCAGGTCTCTGCTAAAATAGCAGTTATAATAATAATTATTATTATTACTTGCCCAGATGGCCAGTCTCTTTGGCCTCAGTCCACCAAATGGCTAGTCAGAGGACTACCATGGAGCACCTAAATAGTCATTTTTACYGTATGATGGAGGCATAGAGAAATGGATCTGATGAGCCACATAGCAAAGGCCTCCTCTATCCCAAGAGGACCTCGCTCCTGCAGCTGTGCCAGCCTATGTGCATCGCTGTGGTCTCACCTCAGGTTTTACCCCTGGCTCATTGAAAACTGCATTGAAACTTGTATTTTTCCAGTTCCTGTTAAGGCTTGGTAGCCTGGCAAGGGAAGGTGTTTTTGAGGCAGAACTGGGGCTTTTTGTTTTGTTTTGCTTAAATGCACCCTTTCTTGTTTACATTACACTTCTGCTTTCATCACTGCAGACTCACTGCTCAAGCCTTACTTTTGACCTGTAAAAGCTCCAATGAGTTCAAGGGACTTTTTGCACTGTTTTTTTTTTCCAGCTAATTACTTCAGTTTTTCACAGTTGGCATAAACCATTTGCAGTGCATAGGTCATATGTGTAAAGAGTAAAAGTAAATATTATCCCAGATAGCAAAGGTTAGACTGTTATATATGTTTGTCTTATTTGCTTGAATATTAACTGTGCTGATAAGATAAGCCAATAAAACACCATTTTAAAATCAATACTGTTAGCTTTGCCTTGCATTCCTACCTGTTGTTGTAGCCCCAAGTGCATGCTCTGTGCAGGGCAGAGGGTGCAGAGTGCTTCTAATTGTCGAGCAGTATCTGGAGAGCTCAGCTCTGCCAGTTAAAATAGATATTTCACTTAAAACTTCTGCCATCCAAGTGTGATGACTGTGCAGGCAGCTCCAAGTTTTAAATGTGTCTCAGCCTGCTCCATCTGAGACCAGCAGTTCTCAGCTTCCAGGCAGCTGTTCGGGGTGGCATTTGGGCCATGCATTAAGGTCTGCAGATCTTCCATGCTCAAATCAGTATTTTATCATTATCTTTGTGATTTCTTGTTTTCTTTCTTTGCAGTTGTAAATGCCTTTTCATTTGAGCAGTACTGTTGTAGCTGTCAAAACTTCCTACCAAAATGTGTTAAATGCTGGGCCATTTCCAGCACTTCCATGATTGACTTTGCTCCAGAAGCTATATTCTTGCTTGCTCTAGATGGGGTTTATTGGCCAAGACTCTCTGTAGATTCTCGCATGATTTCTCTTAACTTCACACTTCCTCTTTGCTCGCCAGACACCTTGACTTATAGTGAAATTTCTCAAGGTTTATGCACCTCTGGAGTCCATTCTCTACATTCTCCCTTTCTTTCTTCAAAATTGTTCCAAACCTGCTGTTACAAAAATTCGTTTTTCCCCTCTGACCTGATCTTTTTTCACTCATGTGCATTAAGGTGTTTTTTGTTGTTGAATTTTTTTTTATGTGGCCTGGGTATTAATAGAGACTCTTTCTGGGATGCTGTAGCTGTAGGAGTGTGCCGTGGGCCTGGAAATCTGGAGCTGCACTGGAGAGAAAATCCTTTGGGAGACAGTGCCAAGTCAGGACCCTCCAGGTCTCTRGTGTGTCCCATGGGTGATGTAGGGTCAGGCTAGAGGGAGCTACGATTTCAGCTCCCTCTGGGATACACCTGGAGAGAGCTAGTGAGAAGATCCCTCTCCCTCTTTCCAGCTGGTGCTCCGCTTACACTGCCTCGCGCCAGGAGGTGTTGCTCTTCTTCACAAGGTTTTTGCATAATAATAATAATAAGGCTGAAGCTGAAGAAGTGTCTGTGATGTAGTTTGGAGCTTTACTTTGCCTTTCATGGTGGATGCTTTGATCTACCCTCTGGCTGACAAGTGAACATGGAGCCCTAGTTGCACTAGTATAGAGATCTTTGAGGGGCAGAGGAGAGGTAGGACTTCTCTGCTGGTGGCAAAATATGACATGTTCTACAAATCAGAACTGTTTGCACCCCGGTCCCAGAGAAAATCCAGCGCAGAGCTTCACTGGGTGATTGATCTCATTGCTTTGACTTTAAGGGAATCATGCATTTTGCAGTGAGTGAAGGTTCAGCCCATTCTGTGTAAGCAAGGAGGTGGATCCRTGCCATCAATACCAGGCCAGAACTGGCCTGTTCTGCCTTCACATGCGTCTGTATTGCACTGAAGGAATATATGCAGAGACATGCTCGATGTCTGCTGGGGATGGCTGTGAAAAGCTTTTTGTGCAAAATTGATTCCCATGTCTTTTCCCATTATCTTCAGGAGAAGCAAACAGTCATACATAGCTGCTTCTACTTTCGTCTTCAAGATACTGGGAAAAATGATGGAAAAGTAGCAGCAAAGACTCTTGTCTTGTAGTTCTGTTTCATATGATGGAGGTTTGCTTCTTAATCAGAAAGAGTTGGCTCTATGGTTGTCTCAAGATTATTTTCGTCCTTTCTCAGCTGACCTTTGTTCACACATCAGAGCCAGTGGCTCCACTGTTCCAYTGGAAAATTGAAAGTTCTTCTTGCTATTTCTGATGTATTTTTTCATCGGTTTTATTGAAAGCCTTGTGGAAAATCACAGTCCAATTGTATTTCCACAGTACAAACTCATAAGGGTGTCTGATGAATCCAGGTATTGTGCTTCTGGCAAAGGACTCTCATACCTTGCATAGAAGGCAGTCCCTTCTTCAACTTAACATGAATTATTTTGGCTTCTTGCAGCAGTTCACAAATAGTTTATTTTTCCTCAGTCTCCTTTCCACTTTCCTCTCCTTCAAGAGCTGTTAGCTGCCTGTCAGATGGGCAGTCCTCTTCTCTGGACAGACTTTCCCCTTGTCACCCCATGTGGACTCACCACCCAGACTTACGGGTGCCAGGCTTGTAAGAAGCCCTGACAGCCTTGTGGGACCTCATGTAGTAGTTGCATTAATCCATCAGCCCAAGGCACCTTGCACTAGTGAGCTCCTGGTGTACAAGTGCTTTGAGGCAGAGATCAAATCTCTTGCATATTTGCAGTAGTGCATGAGCTACCAGGACTCTTGGAGCTTTACCTGGGCATCACCTTTCTGTGAAAGCCAGATTGGTAATTGCAAGAAATAAAGTGCTCACTTGGATGGGCTAGGGAGCCCTTCAGCCCGATCCGGTGGTGGAGCAGCGAAGCATCTCTGGGGCTGTTATGTTTCTCTTGCCCAAGCACACAGTCGTGGGTGAGATGTRTCTGTTCCTCCTACTGCCAGCCAGCGGGAGAGAAAGGCAACGAGGCGACCGGCAGTGCGCTCCATGTCGCTTGCCCAGAGGAGGTGCTTCAAAAAAGAAAGGAAGGGAAAGGAGAGGAGAGGAGAGGAAAAGGAGAAGAAGGACTGGGAAGGGATGGAGTAAACCCAACCAGTTGCTGTCCCTACCAGCAAACACCATGTAGATGGCAGAACTGCCAGCCCTCGCTTATGCAGTTTGCTCACACGGAGCATCAGCAAATCCTTGTTATCACTTATGACCTTGAAAGTAGCTCTGTCTCTCAGACGAGCTTTGTTGGAGGAGTTGAGGTGTCCAACAATACCTGGGTCCTCGGGAACTGTTTTAGCTTTGTCTCTGTTGTCGTCCTTCCCTGGCTTTTGCTAAAGATGTGACCTTTCTTGTTTTTTTTTTTTTCTTGCAGGTACCTGAAGAAAACATAAATGGTGTGGTCAATGCACTCCAAGTCAGTCAAGCTGAAAAGCATTAGAAATCTTCTGAGCTGGTTCCAGATGCTTTCTATTATTATAATTATTATTATTATTATTATTCTTTTTTTCTCACAGTATTTCTTGAAAAATCTGATTCCAGAGAGTGACATGAAAAGAGACTGTGGAAAGATGAGCGGAAACAGCTCCAATAAGCCTTTGTTTTAATTATTATTATTATTATTATTATTATTGTTATTTTATTAAATTTCCTTATGAATGATGGGCAGGAGGCAAGGGCGTTCGGATGGTTTCCTGACGTTACAACACCGATGTGCAGGGTAACCCGCTTGCTTTGTCGATGCGAAAGGAGCCGCGCGGGACGTCCGGCGACACGGCCGGGCTGCGAGCAYGGGCGCTCCAGCGAGAGCTCACGGCACAGCCGGCGTGCACAGGCCCGGTCCTCCAAGAGAGCCTTGGAAAACTCCCCTGAGCAAAATGTAGGATCAAACAGAAGAGACGTTGCGTGGCGCCAGCTTGCCCGCACCCACGGGACTTTCTGAAGACCGTCCTTCGTCRCGCACATTCGAATAGGGAGGGAGCTGGGTTCGGATTCCTCCAGCAAGTGTGTTTGTCATTGGAATAGAGAATATCCTGTTGTTCGAATTTTTCCCCTTTTTTCCTTTCTCCCAGGAGCCCAAGCCAGGCTGCCTGGAGAAAGCCCGGCCGACGCTTCCCTCTGCACTGTCTCCTGGCGGACGGTGCCCCGGGGACTCTTGTCTGCTTTGAAACACGACTGTTTTAGTTCAGTTTTCCGCAGCCRCCCTCCCACCTCTCCCATGCTGTCCCCCGGTCAGAGGGAGCCCGGCTGCCTCCGACTCCCTCCCCCTGCCCCCCTGGCAGCTCGCAGTGAAGCCGTCCTCGGCCCTCGTCGTGCCGGTTCGGTGAAGGAGGGGTGCATCCCGTCTCCATCCTCCTYGGGTCTCTTCCCAGCCCATTTCTGCTGCTTGCACAGGGCAGCCCTGGTGCTTGCTGCCGTCCTGCCCGGCACCGGRGTCGCTGCAGGCAGCAGCGTCACAGCCTGGGTTCCCGTCAGCTCCTCTCTTGCGTGACGGCAGTGGCCGCAGGGAACGAGGCATTGAAGCCTGCCGCCAAAGTGCCCTCTCCGCRCCCAGGGAGCACCGAGGAGATCCAGGCAGCGAGTGCAAGCCTTGCCCAAGGCAGGCATGCCGGCGGGGTGCACCACGGGGTAGGAGCTTGCGGGAGCGAGGAGCTGTGGAAAGGAGAGGCCATATTCAGAGGAGCTTCTTTTGCAATTAAGCATCCGAGGATTTCTTGCATTTTGAGACTTCTTTCCTCCCCGTTTTTGACATTAAGAAATTGCAGGTCTTACAGTTTTGGTAAGGACTTTCCAGCATTAGTTAAGAAACAACTTCTAACATGGTTTTCTTGAGCTTGCGCATTGCAGGTTTTAGCCAGGGTTTTGCAGAGGCAGTGAACAAGCATCCAAGACCAGTCGTGACCTCCCCATGGTTTATACTGGTGCGTGGGACACGCAGACACATCCACCAGCCTGCGGCTCACTGTTTAGTTCTCCTTTCACACTGATGGTGGCTGAGCAGGAGGGACTTAACRGTCCTGTTTTCTGGTGCTGCCAGATCCAGACACTGAGCTTGAAATCCTTTTGGTTTTTAATCAGTGGGGATGTCGTGTGGCAGCTGGACAGGGCATCAGCACATCCGTAGGCGAGAGCATGGGTAGCTTCCCTTTGCAGGCCCTAACGGAGTTAAAGCGTCCCTGCCAAGGAGCGCGTAGGCACATACTGATGTACTTTCCTGAGCAGTATTTCTGCTGTTCCTTTCCATGGGTTGTCAAAACTGCCCCATGGTATATTGTATCCACTCCAGATTTCTGGAGTAAAGGTTTATCCCAGGTGCGGCACTGCATGTCTTCGGATGTTTGTCCGGAGCAATGCTTTGGTCCGCTGCTGCGTGCCACCAGGCTGCGGGCACGAGCTGGGCAGTGCAATAATCCCAAACACCCCCGGCGCTCTTGCGCGCGGGGCTGCGCGGCACTGCGACAGCAGCTTGGCACGGCGTGAATTGCTGAAGGGTTTCRCCTCGGCACAGCAGATTGCAGATTTGTTTTGCGCTAGGTTTTTTTTTTTGTTGGGGGGGGAGGTGAAAACCAGTGCGCTCGTGGGCGTACAGCTGGGTTGTCACCAGCCGAGGTTTCGGCTCGGYGGCTTGAGTCGGAGCTTGACCTGCATGTGTGCGTGCACAGCCTCGTCGGGACAGGGTCCGATTAGTGCCTGTGGGTTTTACCAACTGCTGGGAAAGGATGATTAGCCAGTGTGTGTGTGTCAGAGCGATGTTTGGTGCCCTCCCCACATGCTATTGCTGCTCTCTAAGGATCGTGGCATTTACAGTAAGGGATTACTTGAAACGAGCAACAACTTCACTGAGCCTTAAGAGAAAGAGAAAAACATTTTTTTTTTGAACTTTGCACTCAGGCTATTTTAGATGGTGACTCTTTAATTTAAATTTTCTCTTTTTTTTTTCTTCCTGAGGGAGTCGGCCTTAAAAATTGTGAAATCTGTGGATGATTCTGGGGTGCTTTAAACTTTTCACCAAGCAGGTTGATGTGCTGTCATTAAAAAGTTACCCTGAAGAATTCACATGGGGTGAAACGCTATCAAGGGCCTCCATATCTCTGCCATCTCCATCGGATTCACCTTCCTCTTTCCTCTCTCTTTTTGTCTCCATAACCGAGAAGGTTTTTTCAGATGACTGTGGAAATGCAGCATGCGGTTGGGGCCGTTGCAAATTTGCACAGTGGTGTCACTTGGGAGACCTTCACGTGGTAAGAGGCAAAGGCAGGATGGGGCCATTAGGGGCTTTGTAAAAAYTGAAAATAAATAAAGCAGCGCAGCGCTTAGCTGTGAGCCCAAACGAGCGTGCTCGGGGCTGCGCGAGGACGCGCGGGGGCCGAGGTGGAGAGAGGCGAGCTCCCGGCCCGCTCCGCGGCTTCCCCCAGGGTAGAGCTGCCCCCGCTCTCCCAGCACCTGGCTTTTGGGCTGGGGGAAAATCGAAGGATCTTTTTTTTTCCCTCTTTTTTTTTTTTTTTTAATTTTTTTTTTTTTTTTAATGCCTTACTATAATAATGTCTGTCTGTAAGCATCGGTGGYGTTGTGCCCTTCCTGCAACACTGTGTGGATAAAGGAGGAAAAGGGCTTAAGGGGGCTCTCCGCCCGCTGGGTGCTTTGCGGTTTGTCTCCTGGCGCGGCTCCTTGGAGAGTTTGCTTTGGCCGAGGTTGCTGAGCTAATCAGGGATCACCTTAACKGCGCAGGACCCTCTCTGTGCACCCCTCTTGCTTCCTATCTCTCGTTGCACAAAAATTCACCAAACCCCGAAATGCGGCTCCATCCCTGCAAGGAGGGGTGGCCTGGGGAAGGAGAAGATAGCTCTTGGTCTCCTTCCTTGTTTCTCTGAGGCCTTCATTTTCACAGAAATTTAAACTTTTGTCATGTTGTGTGTGTTAGTATGCAGTTTTTTGTCTTTTTTTTTTTCTGATGAGATTTTGGCCGCAGATTCCTTTCTACTGTTCAAGTGTGTGTGTGCGTATGTTCATATKATTGTATAGTGTTTACATAGAAATGCTTAGTATGTATCTATTGTACACATATATAAATACCTGTGTTTTATGTTCGTATGGCTATATACTGTACATAGCATATATACTTGAGCAATATAGGTTAATATATGAGGTGTGAGTACATGTGTGTATGCTCTAGGCACACGCTCTGTGTGTGTGTGTGTGTGTGTGTGTGTGTGTGTGTATGTAGTAAGTGCTGTATACACACATGGATTCACCATATATTTTTAATTCAAGTATATAGGCAATATGAATACTTAGATACGCTGTCTGGATTTCTCTACGCGTTTTTAACAAAGAGCGGCAGCAAAGCTGACTTGCAGCAAAGCTGTGGCTCTTCCACTCGCTGCAAGCAGGCAGAGACCTAGCATGATTTGTGGTGTAATGCATCTGCAGCATCGTTTTTTCTTGTCTGCTTCAGAAACACCCTGTTCCTCCTCAGTTTGGTGCACTGAGCACAGTCTTTAGAAAAGTTGCTCCTTTTTCTCTGTTTTAGTTGCTGCCCTGAATTACTTCAGCCTGTATGCAGCAGTGGGTCGTTTGCAAGTGCCTGTTTGAGCCCCAGGGACCAACTGGTTTGCAAYGGGGCTTCCCTTTTCTGCGAGCACTAAACTGGGACGTGCGTTGGCCGGATTTCCCTGGCGTCCTTCGGCAGCAATTGAGCAGAGYGCCCTGGCGATGCCAGGCGCTCGCCTGCCCAGGGAGCACCGCGGGGAAGCACCRTGCAAAACCTTCCCCACAGCAATGTCTTCAGAGATGACAGGGAGCATSTTTATGGGTCCGAGGGTGCCAGGTCAAGGTGGACCTCCCCAAGCACTCTAGGTGCTAGTGTGCACTTGTGTTTTCTCATGAGTGTGTGTGGCTGCCTTTTACCAGAGTGGGTTTTTGCTCTTTCAGAGAGGTCTTTTTTTCAGTGGTTGTTGGTAGTTTCATGGCCAGAGGACTAACCAGTGCTAATGCAGAGRTTTGGTATTTATTGGAAGCCTAGCATTTGTTGGCCTGTTAGGAGGTTTAAATCAGTGGGTTGTTTTTAAATAGATGAAAGTGGAAGAGGGGCTTTTTTCCGTAACAGAGGCTGTTTGAAGTCAGTAATTGGAAGTGTGTGGTCTTTGCATCTTGTTGTTGGAGTTTCCTGCTGAGCAGGAGTGCTGTTTGTTAGATTCCAGATGGGAAAAGATTTCTACCCAAAATGTCACCTAGTTTGACATTTCAGTTATGCTTCATCATTTGCAACAAGTGTGTTTGCTGGAGGTTRTTCCTTGCAGCTTGTATTTCAACAYTAGGTTGCTAATTTTCTGCCTGTCCCATAAATGCATCCTTTAATAAGTTTGTGCATCTTTTTCTTTCAGAAGCTGAAGTCAGTYTGGTTTGCAGTTGGTAGCGTTTCTGAAATATTCTGCTCTAAGTGGTATGTGATGGTCTTTCTTGTGGAGWGAGGTTTTAATGGAAGTGTTCTGCTTTGACTGGAATGCAGAGATTGCAGAACGCACAGTGGATGACATTAGTATTAAGATTTACTTAATGGCAAGGCCATTTATAATGAACATCCATCTTTCTTATAAACAATATGCTGCTTCTTCCAAATTTATTTTTAATGCCAAGCTTAGTGTTACCATTCCCACAGGCACAGGTAGAGAATGCTTTTGGTCAGAAATGAATCAATCCTTGTCTGTAACAAAAAGTATGGTGATGTCAGACCCTGCTTGTGAGACTGCAAATGGAATTTAGCAGTAATTTAGTATTTTAAGATGCGCCTTGTAGAGCTGACGTGTATTTTCAGGACTGACACTTAAAGGAAAACATTACTGGAAGGTCGTGATTGCTTTGTCCAAGAAAAGCATCCAACAGAAATTAATCAGGTTTAGTTTTTGTGAAGCATTACATTTTGTTCTGCCGACTCTGGAAGGAAAATAAGGCTGTGCAATGTGGGGGGCTTTTAGCAGGGGAACTCACTCAAGCCCCAGTGGTCACTGATAGCATGCAGTTGTTTTCCTGATGCTTTTAATGCAAGCAGAGTGTAAACACCTGAGAGAGAGGCCAGGCAGAAAGTGTCTCCGTTCAGAGCCTGCATGTGGTTGTCTGCACTGGGAGTGCAACACCCATGTGTCCCCGCACCAGGTGGCTGTGATGGTGGCCCTAGGTCTTCAGCCCTGTGCCTATCCCTGTTTCTGTCTTGGCTGTTTTCCTCGGGGGAGCAGCTGCTAGTAGCAGTATGAAGCCAGGGCAGACCTGCAGTGTCCAGGAGTTGCAGCTGGCATCGAGAGTTGCCACTGTCTGTCGCCCAAAGGACGTTCCTGAGCACAGGGCATGAGGTGCAGCACAAAGGAGGTCTGTGGACATACAAGCATGGGAAGGCCAGGGGAGAGGAATGAATAGCTAGTGTACTGAATTATGCAAAGGAAAAATTTCAAGTTCCTTCTTAGTTTTGCCAAAATGAATGCATGTGGCTTGTCACTGTGAATACAAAAGTATTTTCATTCCTCTTTTTCCTTTTTTTAATTAAACACCCATCCCTTCCCTGCTCAGCCTCCTTGCTCAGCCCAGTAAAACTCCCTGGGGGATGCATTTGTCCACCAGTGCCATCCTTGCAAAGGTGGCTTGAGCTCTCACAAACCCCAAGTGGTCAGAAGRTCTCCTGCTGCTGCAGTGTCTTTGTCAGGGAAAGCTCCTTGTGTTGAGGTTACAGCCAGGTCAAGGCTGTGACCTGAGGGAGTTGGTCGCATCCTTCTGGTTTCCCTGACCGTGCACCCACATTGGCTTTAAGAAAGCACCAGGGCATTTGAACTTCTTTAAAGATCACTGACTTGAGTAAAAGGGAGGTGCAGGAGAACATGGGTCCCCCCTCGGCGACAGCCTGCAGTGTGCTCGTCAGTGTTTCTGCCTTGCCATGGGATCAGTGGTATTTTCTGATAGTGATTAAGGGAGAAATTCATTGTTCAGCCCAAAGCTGAACATCAGCTGCTAGCTCCCAAGTTAAAATGTCTCGCAGCAGCATTTGCTAGTGGACAAGAAATCATCTTTTGATGAGCATTTCTTTTTCTATGTTATTTTCATTAGTTTTGTGGACCTCTCAAATAAGCAGCTTAAGGCATCTCACTTAACTGGTGCAGCCCTGCCTGCAAATGTTAGAATGGATTAAACCTTTATTACCTGCTGGAGAGTACAATCCAGTAATCCTTTTGCCAAATAGTATTTACATTTTACAGCATGTGCTGGGGGGTGTTTAYATTGGCCGAGATGTGCAGATCTGCCCGACGGACTTGGAGACCCCCTCACCCCGAGTGCAGGTGCATCTGTCTGTCCGAGCCTCATGGAAGACTGTGACGCCCCTTGGGCATCTCTGCAATCCTGGGCTGATACGGAAACACTCCACGTGCGCACACCGACAGGGATTGTAGGAGCCTCYTGATGCACCTGGGAGGGAGGTGCTAAACTGTGAATCTTGTATTTTCCCTGCTGTCTCCAGCCCCCTCTTTGCCATCCCTCTGCCTCCTTCCTTACCTGATCCCCCAGAAGCACAGCCCGTTGCCAGCAAGTGGCTGTGCTGGCAAGCAGAGTCCGTCCTCAGCCGCAAGCCAACTGTGTAGTGGACAGCTTAGCGCTGCTTGCACTTCCCATGCACAGCTGCAGGGCTCAAGGGGGACCAAACTCCTGATGAGGAAGCACAAATTTAGGTAATAGTGTCCCAACTGGCCTAGGGAGGAAGAGGAGTTCTGCAATACAGCACAAACTAATGTGCACTTGAGTTTAATCAGCGAATCCTTGCTGCAGCGAGTGGTTTAGCCTGTGCAGCAGCTATGGTGAACCTGGAGCAATGCACAGGCTCTGATTTATAGAGGGRAAATAAATGAAGCACATCTCAAAGCACATTATTCTTTTAGGGTGTGAATGTGCAGAGAAACATACCTCTTTGGAACGTGTATAGCCCTGGCATCCCTCGCCTGGTCTCTCTGGACAGCACCAGCCATTGCTTCTTCTGCTTGGATAGATAACTTATGAGGGCTAGAACTGAAATGTTATTTTGCAGATAACCTGTAATAGCTTTTCCCTGCTCTGTAATTCCTTCTTGGAGATTATGGCTGCCCAGGGCACAGTCAGGGCCTGGTTKTGAGACAGCAGTAACTCCGGACTGCTCGTCTCCATTTGGAAAGCAGCTTTTCAGCAGCAGAAGTATGAGGGCGCAGTGGGAGAGATGTCAGCTGTGTCGGCCCTGACTCCCCCGTCCCAGGGCRCCTGGCTGGAGGTGAAAAGGCGCAGTGACACGCTCCGCTCAGCTTCAGCACTATCCCAGGCAGGACAAATGTTGTTCTAGTTACAAACCCTCTGTTTAATTCTCTGGTCTCCATTGTTTTTATCTTCATCACTTTTTTAGCTTTCTGCAAAATTTTGTWTATGAAATGTGAGTGGGTTTTGGATCTGGGAAGGCTGGAGTTGCCCAACAGGAATCCAGCGGTGCTTGAAGTTTTGAAATATCTGAGAGAGGGGAGAGGAAGCACTTTGCTTCCCTCTATCTCCTCTATATTAGGTCTGTCCTCTGCATATAGCATAGAAGAGTTGATCTATATGTTCCTTTCTGGCCAGGCGCGAGGCTTTTAGCTATGTCCCCCCAACCCTGAAAAAATGATGCCAAAAACTGGCTCCTTTCATTTTAGGGAGTAGTTTGGTTTTCTCCTCCCTGGACGTGGCGCAGTGCTGACGCGGGAAAGGCAGTGTCGCTGCRTGTTTGGGAAGATGCTTTCGGAGAGTGGTTGTAATTCAAGGTGCCCCCACTCCCCCCAGCTTTCTGGTGGGACCTCAGGTCATTGAGGATTGAAAACCAGCCTTCKGCAATCATAATAATAAGCCTTTCTCCCAAAGGCTTCCTACCCGCTCTTTTGTAACCTGACAAAAGTAATTTTGCAAGGACCTAGTTTCATGCCACTGCCTTTGAAATAGAAACTTTGCTACCATTTTCCAGAGCCTRGTGTGCAAGGAGCTGGCTCGCTGTTGGGGCTGCTCTGAATATCSTTAAGGCCCTGAAAGAGGAATTCATCTGTTCAGTCCTGTTCACATGCTTAAACTTAGGCTCATCCTGGGAGGAGGCTGGTTTGGTTTGAGTTGATGGCACAGAGGCTGGATGCCTCCCCAGGTGTGCTGCTTTTTCTGGGCAATTCAAGTTTCTTTTTAACAGTTTCTTTTGCTTAGAGCACAAGGGTTTCTGGAAAAACTCTTCAATTCAGGAATTCAGACTTCTGTCTGAAAGTTGACGTCAGCTTTGCTTCTCCACGGTGCCTGTTGCTGCGGCTGGCAGTGCTCACCGGCTCCCGCCTGGGCCACACAAGCCCCTGGAGCTGCAAGGGGAAGGGGCCGCGGGAAGCGCTGGCTGCCTCCRGGCGCCGCGGGATGCCGGCTCGCCCACGGCAGGCACGGGAGGCGGTGGCAGACTGGGCTGAGCTGTGAGGTCTCTGTGCAGCGATGGGGCCGGGCAGGAGGCTTTGGGGATCAGGCTCATGTTCACCGTGCGCCGAGTGTCCACAGACCCTGTTGCACCAAGCAGGGCTTGGATCAGTTTGGTACCTTCCTGGTTGGAGCAGCATGGGATCAGACAGGCGCAGGAGGCATCAGCGAAGTCCTCGCGTGGGCACAGTTTGGGTGTCAGCAGGGCCAAGCCTCAGACACGAAACCCCCTTTCCCAGGAGCTCGGGACATGCAATTTGGTTACCTGGGTGCCTTCATCAATGTTGATTTTCCCCTTTGCTGAAAAAGACGAGTATCCCTCTGAGTTTCTATCTGTCACTGCTGGTAGGAAAAGCTAAGGAGCTTTGGCCACATGTGAAGCAGACGGAAAGGGAAGAGGGAATTGTATTCGTAAGGGAAAAACAAAAAAWTTTTTGTTCTTGTTTCTTGTAATTATTTTTGAATTATTGAGATGGGCAAAATCGAGACCGTTGCCTGAAGAGTCGGCTCTCCTGGTGCGCTTCGGGAAAYGCAAACCTCTCCGCGGACAGCTTTGCCTCCCGCCGCGCAGCACAAGAGAGACCGTGGAAACCGCCGCGCGGCGTTTCGGGGGCGCGGAGGCGTCCCGGGGCCGTTCCCTCCAGCCACTCAGTTAACCTGCAGCAGTAGGCACAGCTAGCCCGCTTAACCGGTCACGTTACCGAAGAAATAACTGAGTTTTGACCGTCTCCTTGGCCGGGAGCAAACCTCAGCGGTTTCCCTTCGGCGCACGGGAAGGCCTCCCCACCGACGCCGCGTCCCGCTCGGCCTCCAGCAGGACTGCGCCTGGCCGCCCGAGCTTCTTTTTTGGTCCTTTTGGGGTTTTTTGGTCCTTTTGGGGTCTTCTCGGAGGTTTTTTTTGGTCCTCTGGGGAGGGGGGGGTCGGTCTGTGTTTGCACGCTTTCCCCAGAGCGAGGAGGGAACGTGGCACTTTGAGGGCGCCTCTGGAGAGGCTGGGGGCTGCAGATCCGAAACCCGTGCCGCTGCTGGAAAGGATCACGGTGATACAACGGCCATGCACAGCGGGAAGGCGCCGTGGCCCGGGAGCACCACCAGCCGCACTTTCGGAGGTGCCGGGCGCCGCCATGGCCGCCCCAGCCTCCCGCCCAGCTCCTGGCTCCCGGCAGGCTCCTCCACCCCGATTGTACCTTGTCCCTGGAGGGGTTCGTTGAGGGCAGAGAGCAGGTCAGGCATGGGCCACCGGCCAGCAGCGTCCGCCCCGTGGCCGGGCCTCCACCCCAGCAGCCAGGCCGCGGCGGTGGCGGCCATTTCCCGCCCGCGGCCCACGGCCTGCAGCAGCAGCGGCCATTTCCGGCCCGTGGCCCACAGCGGCAGCGGCCATTTCCCGCCCACAGCCCGCGGCCTGCAGTGGCAGCGGCCATTTCCCGCACACAGCGGCGGCGGCCATTTCCCGCCCATGGCCCGCAGTGGCAGTGCTGGCAGAGCCGCCCCGGTGCCTTCCCCTCTCCTCCCCTTCCCTTGGGCTGAAAAGCCCCAAATTTGCCCCAGATGTCCTGGGAGGTGCTGGTGGCAACCCGAATCGCTCGCAAGCGGCGGGCAGTGCAGGGGCTGCCGCCAGGCTGCCACCCCGCCGCTCGGCCCTGGCTGTGTGTGGCCCCGCAACAGGGGAACCGGTCCTAATCGCCAGCATTTTGCCCCAAAACCCCACATTTACCCGCCGTTTTCTCTGCGAGGGCAAGACATCTCGCGGCCCTGGGCGGGCAGGTGCGGGCAGCAAGCCGGAGCGCCGACGGCCCTTGCTGCCTCGCTCAAAGGCATGAGGGGAGAGGGACGCTGGAGCAAAAAGTGCTTTTTTTTCCCTTTTTCTTTTCCCTCTCCCTCCTTTAATTACCGTGCTAACGGACGCGAGGCCRGGGGGAGGCACGGAGGAGGGGGCAGCAGCAGCCGGCGATGCTCTGCTTTCCCGGCAGGCACACACGCTGCTCCCCTTTGCCGGTCTCATGCTGAAACCAGAGATTTATGTACTGTACAAGGGGGGGGGGACAAAAAAAAATCCAACAACAACAACAACAAAAATCCTAATGTTCCAAAACAAATGACAGTATATTTTGTACTTTGTAAAGTGTTAATTAAAACGAAAAAAAAAAATAAGTGAAACATACGCTGTCTGCTTTTGTACTGATTGAACTGATGAAAATAAAGCAGCCCCTCTGTATAAACGCATGCATGCTCAGGACAAGTGTCCTTCCGTTAYGTTAGCATAACCCGTTTTAGCCTCTTCTTCTGTTCCAGGATAAGAGCATTCCCATAAGCTAATGTGGGATGGTTAATGTGGAAAACTTCCAGCTGGAAGTGAGAGCTAAACATTTGTAAAATGCATCCTTAATGCAGAGCTTTGGCTTGATAGTTTAATCCATTGGAAAGAAAAAGAAAAAACAAAAAGAAWAATATCCCCACATGCGCTTCCGTACTGCCTTCACACTGCACTTTTAGGGTAAATATGCATGATTTCCGTTGTTATTTTGGAGCTTAGGCACCGAAGCCGGTTGATACATTGACATTTTTATCGTCTTTTTTTTTTTCCTACATTTGCACGAACAGGCTCATGCATGAGGCCAGCTGGGTGCATATTGACCCAGCAGAAACCTATTTTGGGGATCTAACCCCCAACTGCAGCTTCAATCAAGCAGAACCCCCCCCCCCCCCCAACACACACTTTTTTCCTCCCCCTTCTGCAATAAAAGGTTCCCCAAAGGTTGGGAAACCATATTTAAGCTGAGAGTCCGTCTGTTCCCTCCCCCCCGCAAATGCTGGGGCTCAGGATACCGGTTGAATCTCTTTGCAAAGCTATGAAAATAGATTCTGATGAGTCACGACAAAGTAATACTATTTCAGGAATACTTTGAATGCTTCAGGCTAATTATTAATTCTCTGAGTCATTTGTTTTTGAAGGCTTCCTTGGGGAAAAGAGTTAGCCTTGATGTAGCAGGTGCATCRTTGTTGTTTTAGAGCCTTTAGTGTCTCTTATTCCCAGGAGCGCGGGTTATTGCCATGCAAGAAGCGCCTCACGTTGCTGCGGCCATGCTGGGCATTGCCCGCACCGAAGCTTCGCGTTGGCCAGCTCTCTGCAGCAGCCCTGCTCCGCCGCGGCGGGCTCGGAGCTGCACGGCTGCTTCCAGGCCTGACGAGCTTGCAAGCTAATTTAATCCAAAACTGAAAGTGCAGTAGTGGTTGGAGGGCAAATTACTCTTGCTAATCAATGCAAAAAAAATCAAGTAGGTTATTTCAGCTCTACTTTAATCTGCTTTCCTGGCCTTTCCCCTTCCCTTCCACCCCCAAACTGCAGGTATAGTAATGGCTAATTTGCTACTTTGAAGGCCAACAGGGTGCAAAGGTGCTTTCCACTGCATTGCGCCTRGGCTGCCTTGATAATGATGCTACCGGCAGTGCCCCTAAACAGCCCTAATCCACGAGTCATCAACCAGGGAAATATAAACCTGTTAGCAGGTGGGTTGCTTAGGTGGGGGGGGGGGAGTGTGTCTATTTTTCTATTTTCCACACCCCTTTTTTCTTTGTCTTAAGGCTTTTACGATGTGGAATTGCACAGGTGTTTGGACAGGTCTTGGGGAAAAAAATTTTTTTTGTCTTAGAGATTTCCTAGCTAGAAAACCAGCATGGGGAAGGGCTCTGCCATTTTACATGAGCGGAACTGCTGCTCRGAGGGGCCGCCGCAGCCACACGCACACATGTCCCCTCCAGACACTGCCAGCCCCAGATTGCCCCATGCTGCCCTGCTGTTAACGCCGCGGCCTCGGGCTCGCAGCGAAGCAGCTCAGCCTGGGGCTGCTTCCTTGGAGACTCATTCCGCCGCTCCCTGCTACGAGCAGGGACCTTCCCTTCTTGCGCTGCTCAGCTTTTCACTGGTAGTCGGCCCTTTCCTAAATGCTTTGGCTCCTTGCTGCTTGCCCCAGCTTTATCAGCAGGACCCCCTAAAACCAAGCCAGGAACCTGGGCTAGTGATGGGGAGGAGGGAGAAAAGGCTGAAAGCCTTTTTTTTTTCTCTCTCTGATCTACTCCCAGCCATCAGGACTTTTCAGGCCAGGTCCCCTCGCTGTGCTGCTCCCCTCCTGTCCGAGCAGCCACGGGATTCATTCCCGCTTGCATGGCACTTAGAGGCCAAAAAAAAAAAAAAAAAAAAAAAACACTTCCTCCCTTCCCATACCCTTCATAAAAGAAAGAAACTTGCTTCCAACGGCATTTTAGCATTTCTTTTTGAAGTTCCGCTGCCCAGATTTTATAGCAAGTGCCTCAGTGCATTGCTGTGTCTTCCTTTGATCCCTGCATTAAAGCATTTGCCGTTGAGCCTGTGGGCTGTGACGGGGCAGAGCTTGGTGTGCGCTGACACTGCTGAGATGTGGGGCAGCTAACGGTGCTGGGAAGCAATGTAGTGCAATAGCAGCAGTGCCAGCGATGCCTTACTAGCTGCATAACATATAGAAAAGAAGTCCTTAATTTATGGCCCCACTGCCAAGAGCTGAAATTAGAGGCAATATCTGTCTCTCAAGTGCYTCACAACATGGATAGGCAGCCCTGGACCATGCTGCACCTCCCCTCTTGCAGCAGAAGACCCAGGGTGAGGGGAGTCAGGGCTGCCCCAGGCAGGGGTGGCCATCACCAAGCCCATGGCAGGGCACATGACAGCATCAGAAAACTCACAGGGCAGGCATGAGCCGTCCTTGACCCCACTCTGCCCACCACAGC